>NC_136412.1:20420000-20617500 GCF_051521515.1 Lactuca serriola | reverse complement strand
ACCATTTATGATGTTTTTTCTATAAATTATTCTAATTTGTCAATTGTATAATACATGAATTTATAAATTAGTTATATATAAACTAAAAACTATTTTGCCCCATTTACCTATATAAATGCATCAAAATTATCACATCTAATCTTAATCGTCGGTTTGCTACCCATTTGTAGTTTTCATCATAATTTTATTACCATTTGCAACAGTAATTTTCTAATTTTCTATCATTATTTTGTTCTTTCGATCGCTTGTATCATTAATTTAAGAATTATCTAGGATATAAAACATAACAATAGAACAATGAAATAACTACAAAAATAAGAGTTTTAATATCATTACACGTGCTATTTTATATATAATATGATGAAAGTATAGTTGGATTTGTAAAGAAAAAAAAATCAATTTTTGTCGATGATGCTATGAAGCCTAAACTGAAGTTGACAGCTTAATGTTTTTGTTTAAAATAGTTGAAATCAAAATCGAAATGATTTGATGTCCTAATCAAAGTGACAGCCAAACTAAACTAGAACCACATGGCATGTAATTTTTATTTCAACGCTCTTGAAGGCTTGCGTAATATATTTTGAGAACTATTGTTGCCAACTTATTCCACAATTTTATAAAATTGTCTGATTATTACTATTAATAGGATATAAAATATATATTGGATTTTTAGTCTTGTTATAATATGTAAACCACGTTAAAAATCTACAATAAAAAAAACGATAAGTCAAGAAGTAGTTGTTAACTCCTAAAAAAATTATAAATAACACTACATATTGCAAAAAAACATCACACAAGTTTCGTTAAAAGAAAATTTTGTGTGTATCTCTTACTAAGTGAAACTTTAGCAGTTATTTTAATCTCCATATTGGTAAAACTTCTCCATAGCATAAGAATAGATTTATAACATGGCAAACCCAAGTTCAAAACTTTTTATAAAGCATCAACGAAACTTTAAAAAGTTAATGGTGAATTTTGTATTTAAGAAATAGTCAAGGGACTTTTTTTTAATAGACTTCGAATATTAGAAAAACAAGTTGCGTTATCCATTAAAAAGCGCGTGGATTTGTCAGGCGACATGAAACGGTGTCTGAGCGCGTGAAATGAAAATCTCAAAAAGACAAAATAGAGATCAATCATAAAAAACATTATCCAAAGCGATCGTACACGGCATCCAAACCAATTGCTTACGTGTCAATAACGCGATCATAACTTGACACGTTGCATCTTCAAATCACAGCCGCCCATGTGGGAAGCAAAATGAGCAACGTCCCACATATTTTAGGTAATTTTACCCACAATTATAATAGAGAGTTTTTATTTATTTATTTATTTTTTATCGAAGGCTTTTTAATGAAAAAAAAATTCAAAATAAAAAAAGTTTATTGTATTTTTTATTATAGGAGAGTTATTATTATTTTTTTCAAATGGTTGAAAATTTTATAAGGAACATCAAGTTATTGAAAATACCTCATGATAATAGTATATTCATGAAAAAGTTTAATTAAAAAAATATATTTCAATATTTTTTTTTCAAAATTTATAAGTTTTTTAGATCAAAAAAGTTCATAAAAAACCTCATAGCATTTAATATGGGAGTTTTTTTTTAATGTTAGTCACCATTGGTTGAATAAAAAAATATAGTAGTAGACGATTATTGAAATTTTTTATAAAAATAACTTGTTAATTAGCAAGTAATTTGAAAAAGTTTTAATTTTAAACCCCCTCCCCTTCCATATATATATATATATATATATATATATATATATATATATATATATATATATATATATTTTATAAAGAGAAATTAAATAGTCTTTTACTTTTCTTTCTATTTCAAATGATCACAAGTATATTAAAATATCATTAATTTTATCTAAATATGACAAAGATAAGAGGACTGTTTTTGTTTTTGTTTGAAATAATTCATGAATACTCTTTTGCACATGCGTGTAGATTACATTACACCTACGTTTTTTTGGTAGGCAACGAATTTGCCTCCTTCTATTTAGTAGGAATCAATCTAATTTAAAAAAGATAAAATAAATTATTGTTATAATCAAAGGATAAAATAAGAAAAGAGAATTAATGTATACATTTGACAATTAATAAAATAGATAAAATGATGAAGTACAGGATAAAATAAGAATCAATTTAATTTTACATAAATAAATAGAATCCAACGGAATATCAACACTTAGACCAACTAACATTTTAGTTTTTAGATGAGCTCGAAGAAGGAAGCACACATGTTTGGATCTAACAAGGGTTTTCCTTCTTATATCAACACACGTGTAGAATAATGTTGTGAGACTTCTAAATAAAATCCAATGAGTCATGCATAATAATGTTATGACCTCAAAATCTATAAATGCTTTTAAATGAATTAGTTTTGTCATAAAAAAAAATTACGGTACAGCGTGTTGCTCTTTTTACCGACTACATCTATATAAAACATTTATGGTTTATGAAATAAAGACTTCAAACTTACACTTCCACACATCAAATGCCATTTTGTTAATTAACGCAACATACTTTCTCTCATTGTCATATTAGGTCGTTTATCATTAGTTAAGCCCATAACATTTGGCTAAACACCTTTGCATTCCTCTTTACTTACGGATCTCCATACCCACTTGAGTATATTTTATTATGATAAAGTTGGGGTTTACCAAATTGTCAATTGTGTAAATGTCCCTTTTTATGTATTTTACTAAACAAGCAGTCGCCAAAACTGTAATGTATATATAAACACAGGGGGGTAATGTGTATATTGCAAATTTTTACTGTAGCAAGGGCGGGCGCACGTGAGAACAGTGGTGTAAGCGCGTAAAAATCAACCTACCCACCGGCCCAACTTGACGAAATGCGCTGTCGTTTAAAAGAAGGATACTCTTGGCTTTTTGTTACAGCTTTCCTACAAGGGCCACTTATTCTAACTCAGCCCGTTTCATCGAGTCGACTCAGTTCTAGCTCATCGTGTTCGCCGCCGGAAGAAAAGATAAGAAAGGAACCGTATATTAGTCGCGACAAGGTTTGCGAAGTTGATCGGAAATATTTGATGGTTCAATTGATGAAAAACACCATGGTTTCGCCGGAATCTCAGTTACAGCAGCGTGGAAAAATGGCGTCGGTGAAGAGAGAGATACCAGAGGAATCTACTCTTTATAATGAACAACAAGTCCCTCTGCACAAGCGATCTAAGGTTATTTTGTGATTCTTCTGCCAATTTTTTGATTTAGAATAAAATAAAAATTTGTGCATCGAATCCAAGTCTTAATCGCGCTGTTATGTATGACATGGATCTCCATGCTGATAAAAACAATTCTCGCCTAGAATATTTACTAATTAGGTCGTACTTTTGATGTGTGAGATTTAAGCGGTTTCATCTGTTTTCAACTACTTTTATGTTCTCAGTAACCGGTAGTTTTTTCAAACCGATAGTATGAGCGAAAAGAGGCAAATACTCAACATAGACATCAATCTTAAATTGTGATGCTCTCAGAAGCGAGGAGCATTTAGTATTGATGGAAGGTGCTTTTGTGTTTTTAAGCGTTGCAAATTGATAAATGCTTCTGTAATAGTCTCAGGTAATAGTCGGGTATTAGATTGGAAATCTAGGGCACAATTCAAAGTTCTAGTTCTATGAAAGGAGGAGGAGGTGGAGAAGTAGTCAATCTCGGATGTCTGTAAATCTCTAGTGTTATCTTTGTAACCAATTTCCTGCTTCGGCCTCTTTATATGATGGTTTGTTTACTTTTGCAATATATTGTAAATTGATTTATTCCTTGGTTCTTCCTAGCAGCAGGAGGATTTTGGAATGGGTAGTTTTCCTGTATCACCAGCACAATTCAATCCTTTGGATGAACCAAGTCCATTGGGGTTGAGGCTCCGTAAGAGTCCATCTCTGTTGGATTTAATTCAGATGAGGCTTGCTGAAGGGAACTCTTCTTCTAAGATTGGAACTGATGCTAAGAAAGCTAACAAAACCACTGCTGCTTCTGCTGCTGCTACTGATAAGCTGAAGGCTTCAAACTTTCCAGCATCACTTCTCAAGATAGGTACCTGGGAGGTTAGTTGTACTTTCTGATGGCTGTGTACTTCTTTGAGTCAAAAGCTTGAGATTGAGTGATTGACAAACATTTTATTGTTTTGTAGTACAAATCAAGATATGAAGGAGACCTGGTGGCTAAATGTTACTTTGCAAAGCATAAACTCGTGTGGGAAGTTCTTGATGGAGGTCTCAAGAACAAGATTGAAATTCAATGGTCTGACATTATGGCTTTGAAGGCAACTTACCCAGATGATGGCCCTGGTACTCTTGATGTAGTGGTAATTAACTATTTTTCATTCTCTCACATCTATATATATAATTTATATATATAATCATGACAAACGATGATGTTAAAGGAAGTGATTGTTGGTATGTTTTTTTGTGCAGCTAACAAGACAGCCTCTGTTCTTCAGAGAAACGAATCCTCAGCCAAGAAAGCATACTTTATGGCAAGCAACCTCAGATTTTACAGGTGGACAGGCTAGCCTACACAGGCGTCATTATCTGCAGTGTCCACAAGGGTTGTTAGGGAAGCACTTTGAAAAGCTCATTCAATGTGACCCTCGTCTTAATTTCCTGAGTCAGCAAGTTGAGATAGAATTGGAATGTCCATACTTTGAACCCAAGACTTCAGTGTTTGATGAGCCAAATGAATCCAATGAATATGATTTACACAGAGAAGCACCTACCAGTGGCATCTTTGATTTAGGTACAAGAGCTTCACCTTCAGGAGGAGGTCAGTCTTCTTCTTCCAGGAGTGAGTTGCATGATCCTGTTAGTCGCCCTGCAGAATTCTCTCGTGAAGCACCTTCACCCAGCTCAGGTAAATTAATCCCCCTTTTGTCTTTTCTTACACATCACATAACATGTTCTACTGTGTTTTACTTTTACACACTATCATTCAGACCGAGATGATATCAATGAAAAAAAAAGTTGCAATTTTTTGTCTCACCTAAAAAGGTGGGACACGTCTTAGGTAACCTAACCTAATCGTTCTCTGTAGAACCAACAACAGAGTTTTTTTTTTTTTTTTTTTTTTCAAAAGTTATCAATATTAGAATTAGCTACTAAAGTGCTTTTTACTGTTGGAAGAGATAACTTCTTTGGTAATCTCTGTCAACCACTTGCTATTTAGTAAATAGTATATACGAAATGTTTTTTTTTTTTTTTTTTTTTTTTTTTGGTTTTGTATTTATACAGTTAACCCCTACATTCAGTAATATTTCATTTTACTCCCCTAATTATATTTAACCTTCAGTTCTTTATTAATTTCTGACTAAGTAATCTATTTTAAAGTAAGTTACATTTTTGGTTCGTGAGTTTGTTCCAAAGTTTCAAATTTGGTCCCAAATAGTTTCGTTTTGCAATGTTGCAACTATTTTGGCACATTAGTTTATTTAAAATTATATTTTCAATAGTTTCCTCTTTCAGTTTTGGGGACTATACTCCTATAGGGACGACAATCAGAAATAGGCGCCCAAATTGTAAGAAGGAACTATTTGCCATTTGGGACTAAAATTAAACTTTCTGAACAAAGGGACCAAAAATGTAATTCACTCTTTATATTATTTTAATATCTCATATCAAATAGTAAATTTGTAACGATTCTATAAAATTTTCATCGTTTTTTTTTTCTTTAAAATAATCATATATGTAATAGTTTTATCCTCTTGTATGTTTTCGAAAAAGAACTGGACATAGTTATGGTTTTTTTGTAACATATTAATATAACTAAATGTTATTGTCAAGTAACATATGACGTATGCTTACAAAAGGGCAAATTATATCTAAAGGGGAATTTGTATAACATTTCACATGGATAAGGATAATTTCGTTATTTAATTATTTTTTTTAAAAAAAATATCTTTTTGAAAAGGTTAACGATTATGTTGATAAGTAGAGTTGGGTGGAAAGCTGAGTGTGTCATTACTCAATATTCAATAATAGCAAGTGACGTGAGGTTTAACCAAAAAGTATATTATATAATTGTATGGCAGTGATGGACACGTCAGCAATTGAGGAAATCAGAAGAGCTGGGACTGAAGGACTAAAAGGTGGTATTGACCGATGGGACCAAATCAAAGTACCAGGGATCCACCCATCCATGTCAATGAGTGATTTAGTAAATCACATTGAAAACAGAATCACTGAACAACGAACCTCAGGCAACCACCCACTTTCCCATGAAGAGAAAGAAAGCTTAGAAATCCTGGAAGACATCAGCCGATGTCTGTTCAACGACGCCCAATACGGGTCATCCACATCCGATGAAAAATCCGTAATGTCAAAAGTCAACTCTCTCTGCTGTCTCTTACAAAAGGACCCCACAACATTTCAAGACCTCGAACCTAAAACCAACAATCAAAATGATGGGAAAAGTGTAATACATGAATCAAAGCCTGTTTCTGTTTCTGGTCCTGGATTGGTAATTCAAGATGAAGCTGCTGCTGCTGATGATGATGATGATGATGATGATAGTAAGAAGAGTAGTGGAATGTCCAGAAGGGATTCTGTTGGTGATTTGCTGCTTAATCTTCCAAGGATCGCTTCTTTACCACAGTTCTTTTACAACTTTTAGGATATGATATGATTTTGGAGAGGGAGGTAACTGGTAAGTAAGGTTAGCTGTTAATCTCTTTTACATTTACTTTTATTATATCGTTTGATGAAAAAAGGCTTCTACTTGTTTTGCTACTACTGTATATGTCATAACAAGTTTAGGGTGGTGGTGGTGGTGGCTTTTCTAGTTTCGTTTTTAAACTGTTGTGGTGCATGTTTTCGAATGCTGTTATGATCATGTACATATGTTGTCTTTGACTTGTAATTTCGTGCATTCAAATTTACAACTCCGTTTTGATTCCATTTTATTAACCAACACTATATGAGGTGAAATCAAGTAGTTAAGACATCTAATAGGCTCGTGTTTTTCTTGGGACATACATCAACATGACTCGTCATGAAAATTATTCGTCAAGTTTATTAATATCACAAACAAACATCTACTGTCATGAATTGCTCCCAATGTCATAACCCTCTAAAGATATAAAAAACTAATGCAATGAATTCTCGAAGAAACTATGATGCTATGGTATCAATTTACGGAATGGAACCAGGAAGAGCATAGGTGCTTCACAGCCATTATTTAAAGTCATGTTCTTTATCAGGTAAAAGCCATCTTTACTGCGTGCCGACAACTTTGTACCAAAAATTCCAGATTAACTTGATAAACAGTAGTATCTTGATAAGAGCTCATCGTTTATTTTAATAATCCTTTTCTCCAATATTCATCGAGGAAAATGATTTTTTTTTCCATCGAAATTTCATGGATTTGTTTAACGAGTTTGGATGGTCAATATATCAAAGCAGAATGTTTTTTTTGCTAAATCAAGAAATAGAAATGTACTTTCATAAATTTACATATTATAGCATTCTATTTAAGTTTATTATAGCATCCTAGTCTCATCAAACAGTTGTTTTGCAGCCTTAATTTTGAAAATTTTTCCATATTACTTCAGAACATCGCATGTCAAACATTTGAGTAGTGCCTCCTACACAAATTAAATTTAGGGAGATTTATAGAAAAGTCTCAAATTTTTGGAAAAAGTTTTAATAAAGTTCTAAATTTTTTTTTTTTTTTTTTTTTTTTTTTTTTTTTTTAAAATAGAAAAATCCCGATTATATAACATTTTGCCTAAATCGACGAAAAAAGACATTTTTTATATTTGAACAACAAATAACAGATTATATAATTTTCTCAAAAAGTGAGACTTTTCTGCTTAAATTTTTTTTTTAAGACTTTTTTGGAACTTTTTTTAGAAGTTTGAAACTTTTCTGTAGATAATATTTTTGTTGCAATTAGTGAAGTTACATGTTTGAAGCAATAAGCACCTACGTGTTGTTGCTCTTTTTTTCATCAATCAAAAAGTTAAGACATCTATTTTGACAAATTAGTTAAATAAGATTCTTTTTCCTTATTAGATAAATGATATACATATATAAATATTGATTTGCTACTGAATACATTGTTAATTAGTAGATAACATTGTTAATTAGTAGATAATCAAGGGGTTAAGTGATTATACCTTAAATAATGGATTGTTTCCATCTCGGATGTATAGTGTTTGAATGTACATACCATTTTTAGATGGGTGAAATGTAAAAAATAGCAAAAAAAATGTTACTTTTTACATATCTATATTCTAGGTATGTTGGCATCAAAAAACAACAGGTTACTTTTTACAAACTTTTTTTTTTTTTTTTTTTTTCATAGCTACAGAAATGGAATAATACAAAGAAGAAATTAGCTTTTACCCACAAAGTTGTTAATTAGTTTGCACATTTTATTTACTCAAAATGGGATGTAATGATTAGATCAGTGAGGTAAGCCTTATACCTAGTGTATGGATGAAACAAATGGTATTTTAATATATTGTACCATGAGACTTTCATGTTCTTAGAAAACATTCATCAAACAGGTTAGATGCATAATTCAAAATAAGAAAGAACGTTATCTTCCCAAAGAAATATTACCATGGATCCCATGTTTTATGAAGATTTCCAAACACCTACAACAACATAAATTGATTCACAAAAAAACATCTAAAAACAACTTTGTATATTCTGACCCACAAAATTTTGTTGAGAAAGCATGAGTTGGATTATAATAGTTGTTACCTAGCAATGGTGAGATAAACTCATTTCTATTCCAGGTTCCGTCTTCTACATAGCTATTGCCTAGTTCACCCTTCGGTGTAAGAGAAAACCCATGTAACCGTAAATGAGTTCATTATTACCGAATAAAACACCGTTGTTGATTCCGAATCAACAAAAAACAAAACCTATATACACGATTGTAAGAACCCTTATTAAAGAAAAATCAAAGAAATTGAATCAATTAACCTGTAATTTCGGAAATCAATCTCATGCCTTTGGGGATTCATCAACAACCGATGAAAGCAAAAGTTGAGTCGCCTCCTGAGAAACGACAGGGAGAGAAACAGAAAAAACCCGCGTCAATGAAGAAGGGATGATGAAGTGATTTGAGTAAATGTTTTCCACTTCCAAGATAATTTACAAAAACCTGAAAATGATGCATTAACTTCAAAAGCATGAAAAAAAATATAAAGTGTGGTTGTTTTTGGTAAAAACACGTACACATAATGAATTTAGAAAATAAATAGAACTTGTGAAAGTTTACTCCCTTCAAAAGCAGCCCACTCTCTAACTGTAGACATTGTTATCTGCAATACGCCATTCATTGTTGGTTAGATTATAAAAAGTATCATTAAAGCTTAGAAACTAATGAAAATAAATCAATATCATCTTTATGAATCTCTACCAATAATTTCAATTGATGGTACAGTCAACAACAATGGTAGTTGCCTAAGAATAGCAACCTCTCTGCAGGTCTTATACATAGAAACACCAAGGTAGCAGCAACCATAAGCTTCAAACATGAATAATCCAACAATTTTTACTATATATTAAAGATACAAGATCTATTATTAATTTAATTGTAACGCCC
Source organism: Lactuca serriola (assembly GCF_051521515.1). Lineage (NCBI taxonomy): Eukaryota > Viridiplantae > Streptophyta > Magnoliopsida > Asterales > Asteraceae > Lactuca > Lactuca serriola. The sequence goes on along the minus strand of NC_136412.1, from coordinate 20,607,922 downwards.
GAATCCTGGTATGTATTTTAAACCAAATTATTCATTTTTGCAAAGGGACTCGACGAGTTGGAGGCCCTAAACTCGTCGAGTAGAAACGGATTTTGGACATGGGAATTGAAGTCTACTCAATGAGTTGAGAAGCCTCAACTCAACGAGTAGGGTTGCCAGAGTGAAACCCCAATTTTCAGGGTTTGCACCCTATTTAAGCATCTTAATCTCCAAAGGGTGGCCTCATTTGTAGCCTCCATCGTCCCAAAACCTAGCCACAAAACCCTAATACGTTTTTGAGTGTTTTGAGCCATTCTTGGTACTTTCTTAAGGTTTTGAAGAAGAGGAGACTTGAGGAAAGAGCAAGGAAGTGAAGGAGAAGAGTAGATCCAGAAGTAGAGCTTCATTTCTGGTTCACCTGAGGTATAAAGCTCTTACCTGGCTTATTGAGTGTTTAGATCTAGTTTTAGGGTTTTTTCTCCATGTTTTGGTTCAATAATGGTGGCCTTTGGGATTTGGATGTCCCCTGTGGAAAGAACCTTCAGATCTAGAGCCGTCGAGGGACTCCATGACATAAAGGTGCCAACTTTATGTCCATGGGAGTCCCATGCAACTTGTGAACCACCTTTTAGGGGCTTTTGAGCTAAATAACCCATGTATGGACGTAAAGTTAGTAACTTTACATGATATATCGACCTTAGGGGACCAAATCTACGGTTTGGAAGCATTGAACCCAACTGGAAACGACTGAATGGATTTAGACTATGGGTGACTCAAAAGTTGTTCCACCAACTCGGCGTGTTAGGTCGTGGTTCCCCAAACTTTTCTGTTACTGGGCAAACTCGTCGAGTCTAGGAGATGACTCAGCGAGTTGGACATGGTTTTTGGGTTTTGAAGATTGAAGAAATCGACGGGTTCAAGGAGGAACTCGACAAGTTGTGAGTGAAATGTCCCGACTCTGTTATGAGGAAGAACTTGACGAGTTCATGAAAGAATTCGACGAGTAGGATCGAGATTTCCAAAGTTTTATGGATCATGGAATGTGACGAGTTGATGGACCAAATCGGCGAGTTGAGTCAACCAGGATGTTGACTTTGACCATTGACCAGAGTTGACCCTTAAATTGGTTATGAGCTTGAAAGGGTAATTAAAGGAGATATTTATGTGTAGGAGTTTGAGAGGAGTTGATCCCAGAGCCGAGGACTATTCAGCTACTATGCGACATTTGAGGTGAGTTACCTTCCAGTAGGAGTGGGTCGAAGGCACCAATGTCGGCGCACTAGTAGTTGATTATAGTAGAGATGATTGTCTTTGTGATAATTTTCTGGTATGCCACTATCTGTTATGCTATTTGTGCTAGTATGCTATGATATTATGTGATAGTGGTAGGAAGGGGACTAGTCCCTTGACCCGATTGAGATAAACCGACAGGGTAGGTTGGCCCAGATATGCCTGACAGTATGTTATGCTATGTTATTATGTGGTAGTGGTAGGGGTGAAATAGTCCATGTAGCCATTTGAAATAAACTGGAGGTAGGTCGGGCACCCACATATGTCTGGCAGGGTAGGTTGAGCACCTAGATATGCTTGACAAGGGGTACTCGACGAGTTGGGTCATGGTTCCCCAACCTTTTCTGTGATTGGGCAAACTCGTAGAGTCTAGGAGATGACTCAGTGAATTGGATGTGGTTTTTGGGTTTTGAAGATTGAAGAACTCGACGAGTTTAAGGAGGAACTCGGCGAGTTGTGGGTGAAATGTCCCGATTGTGTTATGAGGAGGAACTCGACGAGTTCATGAAAGAACTCGACGAGTAGGATCGAGATTTACAAAGTTTTATGGATCATGGAACTCGACGAGTTGATGGACCAAATCGGCGAGTTGAGTCAACCAGGATGTTGACTTTGACCAGGATGTTGACTTTGACTTTGACCATTGACCAGAGTTGACCCTTAAATTGGTTATGAGCATGAAATGGTAAATAAAGGAGATATTTATATGTAGGAGTTTGAGAGGAGTTGATCTCAGAGTCGAGGATTGTTTAGCTACTACGCGATATTTGAGGCGAGTTACCTTCCAGTAGGAGTGGGTCGAAGGCACCAATGCCGGTGTACTAGTAGTTGATTATAGTAGAGATGATTGTCTTTGTGATAATTGTCTGGTATACCACTATATGTTATGCTATTTTTGCTAGTATGTTATGATATTATGTGATAGTGGTAGGAAGGGGACTAGTCCCCTGACCTGATTGAGATAAACCGATAGGGTAGGTTAGGCACCCAGATATGTCTGACAGTAAGTTATGCTATATTATTATGTGGTAGTGGTAGGGGTGAAATAGTCCCCATAGCCGGTTGAAATAAACCGGAGGGTAGGTCGGGTACTCGGATATGCCTGGCAGGGTAGGTTGAGCACCCAGATTTGCTTGACAAGGGGTAGGTTGGGCACCTTGGTATGCCTGATGAGGGTAGGTTGAGCACCCATATATGCTCAACAGGGTAGGCCAGACACCCAGATATGCCTGACAATATGTTTAGTGTATGGAATGTGGTACGATGGGGGAACTCACTAAGCTTTATGCTTACAGTTTTCAGTTTTTGTTTCAGGTCCTTCTTCTTCGAAGGGAAAGGAGCCGACATGGTAGCAACACATCATACACATGATTTTCCGCATATGAGATTCTTGGGATTTATACTCTGACATTATTATCTTATGAGATGCTTTTGAGACACATGATCTATGGTTTTTATGAAAGGAGATAACTCGTTGATGTTTTCTATAATTTGTTTTATGAATTGTTAAATCGAAAATGAAATTTTTGGTCTTGAAAATTGGGATGTTACACTAATTCTTGAAAATGGAAGATAAAAAAGCATACCTTATTAGCCACCAAATCCAAAAATGCACGAAAAGTAGTACCTAAGCTTCATTGTGTCCCTGATTCTCTATGGTCAAATATATTGTCTTTGTTCCCCTGTAGTTCTATTACTTATTAAAGAACTTTCATCTCATGTTTTAGCTCAAAGGTGGTCCTTTCTGTTCTGCTTTTTTTTTTTGGTAAAAAATAGGTATTTCTAAGTTTTGTGGTTTTTGTTGTAAAATAAACTTTTTGTTTTGGGATCTAGTGATATTGTGAAGTATCTGGATTAGTGACATCAATTCCAAATAGAGTAAAAAAATATACAATAAGTGACCATCCTCTCCACTCTGTACACTCTTCACCTGATAAACTCTATAGCCTACTATCAACAACTATACAAGCAGTCAATGTTTGAATATTGAGGATTATAACAAAAATCGAAACTCAATTCTATGTCAAGGGAGATTCCAGGTCTAACCTAATAACCATTAATGAACAAACATTATGAATAGTACATAGTGACTATTAACTCTTGAAATGAACCCTAAAAGTTACTATAAAATTTTCAACATTAATAAAAATTTCAAGGGATAGGAGGTAAAGAAATAGATACATGTGACTGTGACTATGACTTGATGAACTTCTTCATATCGGTGTGGAGATACTTAAGGTGCTAAAAAAACAAAGAAAGACTTATATCAGAGGAAGAGTGATGAACGAAGCCACTACATAACACCTACAAACTTAAACCTACCAAATTCAAATCTATTCGAAGTATTTGAAACAAAATTTGAAAATAAAAGAAAAGGGAAGAAGAAAATTTCTGAATCTAAAGCTCTAATACTCGTAAATCGTCATCCCCATCAAGTTTTTCACCATCCAGACAAGAGAAACAGTGATGCAAGGCAGCAAGGGAAACTGTGGCAAGAACCAAAAAAAATTAGTAACCTTTGGCCATAGAATCTTGAGAGAAAAGATATGAACGATAAAAAAGAGTACCCCTCATGAGAGTCAGTCAAAACACTCCATAGAACTGAAAATCGCTAATTTTTGTCTCAATGTCATTTCCTTTTTTTCCCCTCACGAAAGCCATGAATGAGCCAAACCCAATTCCCTTATGCATCTTTCTTCATTCATAACCATAAAGACTATATTAAACTATTGTATTTTAGCAAACCTAATTTTAGTAGCCGAATCAACATGGATGAAGCTCTTAGACCATCACATAGGCAATTCATCCAACACCTGACGTACACCACCAAAGATTGAAGTTTAATTGCTTGATGGCCCCATGATGAACAAAAGAACGATGTCAAAAACTTCATAGCTTTTTACCCATGATAAATCATATTATAAAGATCAGAACCTTAGAAAAAAAATCAGAAAAAAAACCGAACAAAGACTATGAAATTGGGAGAAAGAAACAATCAAAGTAACTAAAAAAGAAATTAAATAAAAATAATGAAGGATTTTTTTATGTATACCAATCTTTATTCAAATACAATATTTGATTTACAATGTTACAAGGAGACATAGACAAAACGATCGAAAAAGCATAAATTGAAATAAAAAACTCTACAAGAAAATCGTCGGGTAAGAAAGTTGAGGCGTCGTAGAATGAGAGAAGAAGGTCACTTTGTGAAGCTCCGATCAAAAGTTGAGGAATAGTTTGTGGTGGTATTTTGGGAGAATGGTGCTTCAAGGGATCATTGGGGTACGGGATCAGTGGTGGAGGACAGCTTTTCCCAAACGTTTTCAGCAAGAAATACACATGTATAACTCTATGAAAGATATGTAGCGGAGAAGAAGGTGGGGGAACAGGCGATTAAACTTCAGGAAGAAAGCTTAAGCTATAAAGGTCTAAATGATGATTTGAAGAATTGAGCTAATAGAGTTAAATTATGTTATGAAAAACTTATTAGCAGTGATAAAAAATGTATTTAGATGCCTTAAACAAGCTTGACATGTGACCCTATGAGTGGGATCAATCCAATGAGAGTTAGAGTTTAAAACCCTAACTAGTGATTATGTGTAATTGATACATTAGACTTAGATTATGATGAATTAGGTATTGCGGGATGCTTAATTCATTAACTGGATGAGAGAATAGTTGGATTATAGAAAGATATAATTATGATCCATTAACAGGTCATTCTAACCTTAAGAACCATTAAGCTCTTAGTGGGATAAGACATATATTGAGAAGCTTATATATGTATATGAATAGGCCCAAGAGTAGGCGATGGATCCAAAATGCATCAATGGTAGAGAAGAGAAGAAAGGGTAGTTAGTCCTCACTAACTAACAAGGTGAATTTTATCTTTCACACTCTCCTTTAATTATGTTATATGTATTTATATGCATGCATGTATGTTATATGTATGAGTCATGTATCCGAGCATGACTTAGATAACAAAAAGCTATGTTTATATAAATTACAATCCTAAAAAAGATTAGGTACTTAGGGTTATACACTTTAGATCATGTATCTGAGCATGTGTGTATAACTGAAGTACACAAAGTTGTATAAAGAAAGAATATGGGTAAGGTGAGGTATACGTTAAGAATAGATGATCAAAGAATATGATTATATGTAATATAAACCTATGTAAGGATAGATGATAACAAGGGTGTTTGTGAATACCTAAGAGACAGGAGGAAGAGATAGAAGATTATTACATTCCATGTAATCATAAGAGTAGATATGTATGTCTAGCTATCATTAGTATTGTGTAGAATGCTATATGATACTAGACATGGATAAGATTGAGTACTTATTGAGTTAAGTACCAGAGGATAAAGATTAGAAAGTTTCTTGATGAGACATAAGGATATATGTTCACTCGGTGACAAGATTATGGTTCCTTCAGGGACGACATTATGGTTCCTTCAGGGACAGGGTTACGGTTCCTTCGGGTACAAGAGGATGGTTCCTACAGGAACAAGATATAGAAGGTTCCTTCAGGGAAAAGAGTATGGTTCCTACGGGAACAATATATATATATATATATATATATATATATATATATATATATATATATATATATATATATATATAATGTTCCTTTAGGGAAAAATATATGGTTTCTAAGAGAACAAGAGATAGAAGGTTCCTTCGGGGACAGGATAATGATTCCTTTGGGAATGAGATAGAGGTTCCTTCAGGGATAATATGATCATTCCTTTGGGAATAAGAGTATGGTCCTTCGGGGACAAAGATTAAGATTCCTTAGGGAATGATATTATGTCCCTATGGGGAAAAGAGATAGACGATTCCCATGGGGAATATATATAGGTGATTCTTGCGATAATTCATAACATGTATGATTTAAAGAGATAGGGAGGTTCCTTGAGAGGGATAAGATAAGAGAGGTCTGTGTAAGAACTAAGATGTAACCCGTGAAAGATTATGAGCAAGGAATTCACGAGGGATTCAAGGGTAAGAAGTTTTGCATTAGGTGACTAAGCCAATAACTAAATTAGTATATACTTGAATTAAAAGAAGACTCCTTTTGGGTTGCCCTCAAAACTAGTAATTGACAGAATGACTTTTTTGGAGAGAGAGGTTGATTTATTGATTTATTATAAGATTAATAAATAGCAATAAATAATTTATTAATATATTATAAGTTTAATATACTAATTATAAATAGTATTATTTAATTAATTGTTAATCATAAATTAATTGGAATTAATTTTGGGATTAATTAAAAGTGCAAGGACCTAAGTTGTAATTGTTTAATAGTTGAACTAGATAAAGATTCTAGAATAATCTAGGGACGTCCCAATATATATATATATATATATATATATATATATATATATATATATATATATATATATATATATATATTAAAAGTGCAAGGACCTAAGCTGTAATTGTTTAATAGGGACGTCCCAATATATATATATATATATATATATATATATATATATATATATATATATATATATATATATATATATATTCCATAAGAGTATTAGGTATTATTAACCATTTATCTTCTCAGCAATTTTACTTTAAATATTTTTATATAATATTATATGTTTATCCTAACATAAAATAGAACCATATCTAGTTCGAACATAACACGTTATATATCCTAATATATAATCCATGCAATAAGCACATAATTCACATAAGACTTCCAACAAATATTTAATATTTTAATTAATACTTGTATTAAATCGTGTTCATAAAAGGGACCATGCATTCACTTAACAAAATGTTTAGTGATTGGTGAATTGGGCAGAGCTTCACCTTACACCCTTTTCCAAAAGACCTAGATGGACATAACGCTAAAGTCTTAGTCTAATTTCATACTTCATGAAACTATTATCTTAAGGTTTTAGATTCATCAACAATCCCAAAGTCTTCTTCAAAATCTAAATAAGGAATAACCAGGTAGGAATGTATCGGAGGTAGGCTCTCCATTTGGTATACAGGGTATAGTGTTTGGAAATCCCACTTTAAACAAATCACTAAATCCAACCTAGATATCACTCCTATAAGTAAATCAATCATTATAAGGAATTGGAATTACAAATAAACCTTAATTATATATTCATAATAACGATTATTACTATGATTAAAAGTTAAAATTAACATGAACTAAGTGTAGCTTAAATTACAAAGGTTCTTGATGAAAACTAGAATCTAAGCAGGTACAATACTAACTCAGGATCTCCTACTCGAAGGCTATTACTCAAATGAGCACTCAGGGGTGTCGCAGGGCTTCGCCGCAACTCAGAAACGAGAGAAAAATGGCTTAAAAGGTAAGATCGCTCGAGAGAGAAAGTGTGTAGGGGTGTTGAGCTGAAAGTTTATACGAAACGGGCTAATTATAGGTAAGAAAACCTTGCACGTCGTGCACTCTAGGTATGCGTGAGGCGCATTAGGGCATGGGTGGCTCCATTGGGCTTTTGCCACGTGTTGCGTCACCGTTTGCCCACCTCGCCCCCTTCTAGAAGGTGACACGTGTCACAATCTTATAGAGACATGTATAACGTTATTGTGGGGCCACGTCGACGTGTCACTCAGAGGAAGCGGCTCCCGACCATGCCATGTGGCGCCCTTTCATGGTGACACTGAAGGGTTTTGAGAATTCTAACACTCCTATGGTGTACATACAACCCTATAAACCTTAGATCTATGTTTTCTCTATTATACATGCAAATATTTGATATTCCAAGGTTTTAATCCTAACTAGCATAATATGAAGCAACTATACTACAAAGCCTAGTTAGATGACATACCTTTTGATGGAGCTTGAAGTCCTGAACCTTTAAGAGCTTAGTACCCCAAGTGTTGCACCTCAAATGGAATCACACAACACCAAAAACAACTTGGAATAACTTGAGAATAAGGATACTTAGGTTCACACTTGAAATTGACCCACTCTTGTTTTCTCACACACTAGTGTCATTTCATAAACCATAGACCTCTTTATATAGTGCGAAGGATTAGGGTAACATTGTGACATCCCCATTTTCACATCCAGAAAAGACTGATTTTGTTTATGCTTTAAAAAAATCAGAGTACTTCTTTTAATAAAAATGTTGCAGAATTTGTTCCCAGTAAAACATGATAAATACGTTATCAAAACATTTTCGAGGAAACGTATTTTATTCACTTTAAAACGTCTGGGATGTCATCGTCAATACAGAAACATATGCATAAACGGAACTTACATTTATTTACACTAGCGATCTACATCTCTTTAATCTCTCAGTGTAATGTGACTTCATATCAACACCTGTGATATAAATAAACTGAGTGGGTCAGGTTGGGAAACCTGGTGAGTACATAGGGTTTTCAACCCACAATAATATAATTATTATGTTTAAACAATCAAACAATCAACCCAATTACCCATCCCAATTATCTTCTTTAGTCTTAAGGATCTGCCCTAAGAATAAGCTATTCCTCGTTTATTTATTTATTCCTAAGGATCATCCTAAGGAATCGGCACGAAGTCCATCGTTACCAAGGCTTATAGATTATAACTGGTGAACACGTAGTCCAAAACATTTGGTAAACACTTAGTTCAAAAGTAACTAGTGAACACACTTAGTTCAAAAATACCTAGTGAACACACTCAGTTCAAAACTACCTAGTGAACACACTCAGCTCAAAAATACCTAATGAGCACCTAGTTCAAAAACACCTACAGGTTATGAGCCTGCTAGCGTTCCACTGGACTGTCTAGTATCGTCCATGGTCGTCATCTATACTCCACTAGATGACTGGATCACTGTCAACATTGATGTCTTTCATCGTGTTATCACACAACAACTATTTCATCTACCCATGTTTTACCCAACACATTTTGTAGATATAAAATACATATATAGTTTAAATCATTTAAAACATGTATAAAAATCTTTCACCCAACATAGACAGCAAGTATTCAGACAATATGCACACATAACACGTAATTTATATTAAAATACTTCATATCTATGTGTAACATGAAAGGGACCATGCACTCACCTGATAAGGTGATGACTCGGTACTCGGACAACACTTCGTTACTGTTAAAACAATTTCCCTCGGACAAAACCTAGTATCATTACCACTAGAGTTTAGTCTAACGTTAACCGCGACTAATTAATAGTCTAGATATTTTTACTATTGTATAAGCGTTAAGAAACACTCTTATATAACTCATAATAATAACCCAAATACTCATTATAAGTCCCTAATAACATTACTATATTAAAACATAAGCTATACTAAAGATAGGGTAGGCATAGCTCACTTACAGCGGGTTTTAAAGAAAACGGGGCTTCGCTTGGAGTAGTGTTTCGAAACCGAAAGACCCTTTTTCTCAGGACTTCGGGAGCCTCGGGGCTTCCTTCGGGTGCTAGGAGGTTAACCTAGACTTTAGGGGGGTTTGGGGGGTATTAGAGAGAGTATGAAGAGAGGAAAGAAAGAGTATGGTGTGAGAAATGAAGGAGGGATGCGTCTCTATTTATAGGCTGAATTGGGTCACTCACCTCATGAGTTTTTAGTGTTCACCTCGTGAGCTTGCTTAGGCTCCAAGGCAAAACCTGGTGCTGACACGTGACATCGCACACAGAGGGTAAAACAACCAATTTTCAAAAAATCATAACTTTCGCATACGAACTCTGTTTTTGACGTTCTTTATATCCACGCGTAGGTAAAAACAAGATCTACAACTTTCATTTAGACTCTGTCATCTAATTCTCGACCGATCTCAAATTTAACAGTAGGAGGAGTTTAGACTGCTAAATGACCGCGAAGAATTCGTAACTCCTTCATACGGAATCCGTTTTCGTCTATCTTTTTACCGTTGAGTTCCTATTAATGAGATCTTCAACTCTCATTAAGGTTGCGTAAGCCAAAAACTGATCAAACTAAAATTCGAGTTTCGGGCCGTGCACTACTAAGCCAAATCTTAGAAAAATCATAACTTCCTTATACGAAGTCAGATTTGGGCGTTCTTTTTTTGTATGTTATCGGTTTAACATATACTACAACTTTCGTTTAGATTTCTAAGGCTAAAAGTCTCTCCATCGTAAATTTACTATTTACGCTTCTCGGTGTTGTGTCGGTTTTGCCGTAAAACTTCGACGGGCCATAACTTCTTCGTTATAACTCGGATTTCGGCGTTCTTTATATGTACGGATACCTTGAGATGTATTCTACAACTTGGTTAAGACTATTTATTATAAATAATCTTTTTATGAAAAGTCTTTTTCGACACTTATTGCCTCTAATTTGACTAGCCCGGATCTACGGGCGTTACATACATTCATGTAAACCGTAATACCCATGACCTTTCATTTCCATAGTATCCATGAGTTAAAAAATCCATGGACTATCCATGCAAGCTTAGCCCAACCTAAATGCACTTGGCCCATCCTATACATATAAGAGTCCATCTTTAATTAGTTCCTTTTTGATCACTAAATTAATTCTAGATTAATTCTTGATCAATACTAATTAAATAATATGATTTCATATTAATATATTAGAACTTATAATATATTAATATAAATCACTAGTATCCTTTTTCTCATTTTGTCTATCCAATTGTCCCGATGCCATGCAACCTAAATGGACCACGCCAAATCGGGTCAATTACATACCAATTATAGTTATGGACTTAGACACTAATCTAACAGTCTCCGACTTGGATAAGTCTAAAACTATTATTGCATATGACTCCAAAACCCGACTAGCAATCGTAGCTCTTAAAGTCGATGTCGAACTCTGACTTAGTCAATGACTTGTCCATTAGATATGGGATCATATATTCCTCCATTCTAGATATCATATGGACTAAGACATGAATTATAATCATTCTCTCTGTCCATTTGTTGTTTCCTGATTTTCGATTTATGACGACCGACTAATTGAACAACTCACATCAGTCCAGGCTTGGCGAAGCACTTAGGGGTGTCGTCACTAAATCATCGAGGGGCCCACAAATATTGCTTTTATCCCTCCAAGGGTAAAAGGAATGGATAAAATTCGACACATATTCTTGTTCTACTACTTGTTGAATCATACACAAAGGCACGTTTTATAACATCGAGTTAACAATGCGGTTTTGTAACGTCCCAAAAATACAGACTAAAAATTTCTTTTTAAAACATTACTTAAATCATAAATTGTCAAACCAAAAATAAATCCTAACACAATTCAGAGTGTTAATTCCAAAACATATTTCCATTATCAGAGTAAAACATCCCAGGCTGACTAATCAATGGTGTGTGCCATGCGATCACCCCGAGCTCTTCCCTCCGCTACCGGAAGTACCTAAAACCAAAACTGAAAACCGTATGCACGAAGCTTATTGAGTTCCCCAACCTACCACATACCATGCATAATCACATACTGCATATATTGGGCCACGCTCGCTACTTCGGGCCTCGCCCGCTACATCGGCCCAGCCGATCCGAGGCCCCACCTGTCTTCGAGTCCTGCTCGGATACAAATCTGTTTCTCTTAGGCCCCGCCTGTCTCTGGGCCCCGCCCGCTGAACACATACTACATATAACAATGGCATATAACACATAAACTGAGCATACCCTATTGCATTCCTGTACTAAGGCCTCGCCTGCTTTGAGCCTCGCCCCTGACCTGCTACTAGTGAGTCATGGAACCCCGTCCAAGCTCCTGTTGTAAGTGAGATACGGTCCCCTACCCACACTCACTCCACTCCTATCTCGGGCCTCACCCCTGCTCTGCTACTAATGAGTTATGGAACATCGTCCACCCTCTGCTATTGGTGAGATACGGGACCTCGCCCACACTCACCTCCCTACCAGGCACATACATGTATCACACAGACAACAAGTATAAACTATCATGTAAACCGATCCTTGGGCACCCGCCCGCTAACATTAGACCTTGGTCTTGAATATCATACTAGCATACAGTGCCAAGGGCTAACCCCCTGGTCTTCCTACTCATATTTACATGGGCCGACATTGTGGCCGTAGACCCATCCACACAGAGGGAAAACTCACCTTGCACTGCTGAAGCTCTGACTGATACTCTTCTGACTGCTATCTGACAACTCCCCAACCGCTGCTCCAATAGCTCCCCGAGCTTCAACATCAATATAAAACTTAGTCCTAAACTGACCTCCAGAAGTTAAACTAAGTAAGCCCTGGTCAAAGTCAAAGTCCTGGTGAAATTCAACCTTCCAGGTTGACCCTACTCGCTGAGTCAGCCTATTGACTCGCCGAGTTCATGAATTCAGAAACCCCCACAATCGCGACTTGACTCGCCGAGTCACCCCAAGACTCGTCGAGTCCTTCAACTTCTGAGTCCTAGTCCTGGTTCTGACCAACCCACTGAGTCACCGCCTTAACACACTAACTCGACTCGCATCCAGAAGAGGTTAAGGTTTCGACCCGACTTGCCGAGTCCACCTTCATCATTTTCATTCTGTCAATTTCAGTCCATTCCATTGCTTCCCAATCGCAGATCTGGACTCCTAAGGCTAGCATCGCACGTAAAGTTGCTAACTTTACGTGCATGCAAAGGGTTATGAAGCTAAAACACCAAATCCAAGCAAAAATGGTGGTCTATGACATAGAATGGAGCCATGGATGGAAAAAGCTAACAACTCTGAGCTTCTAGAACCCAAAAGTAGTCAGATATGAAGTCTTCTTCGTCCTCAAATGCACAATACTCGGATTGGCGTTGGAAATAGCCCAAAAGTGACAAAATCTAACTAGGAAAGGGGATCTAAATGAGTAACAGCCAAGGTATGAGCTTCATACCTTCAAATGATATGAAATATCACACTAACTCTGGATCTACTGCCCCTTCTTGAATCACCAAATGTCCATTTCTTCCTTCTAGCTTCAAATCACCCAAAAATGGCAAAGAAAGCTTGAGAGCACTTCAATGGAGGCTTAGGGTTTCGAGAGTAGGTAAATGGAGTGATGGAGGATGGGGTGGAGGCCTAAAATTATGCTTAAATAGGGTACCAAGTCTGGAAATTATGGTTTCCCAACCCAGACTTGACTCGCCGAGTCAGTCGCGCTGACTCGCCGAGTCGGTCACTTAAATCTCGACGCAAAACCCGCTCCGACTCGTCGAGTTCACCCATGGACTCGACTAGTTGACCCCTTTGACTTAGGGTTTTCCTTTCCTTTCTTGGTCTTCCGGATTCCGGGTGTTACAGATTTCGTACAATCAATGGATAACCAACTCATAGTCAACAACTCATATCTCTAGGTTTGAAGAATATAAGATATTATCTTCTCATGATCACTCGTGATAAAATCCATGAAGTGATTCAAATGAGCATGAGTTTAATCCAATACTCATAACTTATGAGCATTCATGAATGTTGTATCAACTCTCGCTATGTCCAACACCTTAGACATCTACAAGCCAACTTCATGATAGTCTTGCCTTAATATCTACTTCCAATGTATTATCGACCGTGGATTGTTTGAATAACTTAGTCATTCGGGAAGAATGACCTAGTTATTCTGGAAGTCAAAACATGCAAAGTGAAACACAAGAATAATCGAATCCAATATGGTCTCAGTACTTATGAATATAAATAAAACACCTTTTATTTATCACCATGTTGATTACACATTGTATAATGTTTCAATTAATCAATTTTATACTTGAATCAAAACAATAGTCATGCCATGCTCTAAGCATGCACACTATGTTTGTCTAAACAATAGTTATGCCATACACCAAGTATGAAAACTATGTTTGTCTCTGATCTTTACTTTGTGGAATAGATCGACTGAACATAATTCCAATGATTCTCATTTCACAATCCCAAATCCTTACCAAAAATGTAAGAATTCCAAATTCCTGCCATTTACCGAACTTTGTTAGATTTTAAACTTATATGCACTGATACTCTTGTAATGATTATGCACAAAGTCACAAAGACTTGTCAACAGACATTACAGAGTATTCCGATGGAGATCAATCCCATGGAAACGAAGTCTCATATTCAAAATACATTGCTTTGAACATCCTTCTTGCATTAAGTTTTCTAATCTTACACAGATTGAATAACTTCCACCTATCGAGACATCTCCATATTCCCATTTTGACTCTCACTTTCGAAAAAGAGTTGCCTCTTTTTAGAATATGTCAATATGGTCATTCAAAAATTTACACTATTCTTCCAACTTTCCATGAGCAACCAATCTTTGGTAAATCTTAGATTGTCCTCGACAATTGCTTAATCATTTTAGTCATATCCAATTCTAGATTTTTCCCCTCTTAATGCCCTAGGCATTTGGAAAATTTAGAAAGGATTAATATTATAGCACATGTAATCGATCCTATATCCGAAGCATATGGGACACGATTCATGAGTTTCACATAAAGACATGATCCTAGATCAGTCTATTGCTACAATATTTTGTTATTTGCCATTTTTTCATAATTCGACTATGAAGAGGGATGTCGTAATCATAATCAAATTTTGAGAACGCAATATAAATAGAATATCCTTAAGTTGAGCCATTCCAACATAAAATTCACATATATATATATATATATATATATATATATATATATATATATATATATATATATATATATCCATTACTAAATATGATTAAAATCTCAATCTAAGCTTTTTAGAATTGAAATGAGGTATAATTTCATCTCCCTTAATTATAGCAGAACAACTTTTCCTAATTGAAACTTTTGTTTTCTATAATTAATATTGCTAACTTGCAACACTTATCATAATTATCATGCTCCCGCTAACATGATAATTATCATCATAACACTTATGCTCCCACTAGCTTTGACATGTACTCAGAAATCAGCTGGACTTCTAAAAATCAATACTTTGTTGACTTTTTTTTACCAAAGTTCAAACTTCTGATACGAGATGCTTTGATAAAACTTTATCAAAATCATACACCTTTCCTTAGATAGCACACATGTGTGTCTAAACAATTTCAGAACTATGATAAGGGATGTCGTAATCATAGTCTCAATTGTTTAGACCTTTTCCATTCCTCCCAAGTCCATGTTAGTGTGCCGGTTAACCACACACGCTCCACTAACGACTTTGAGAATGCAAATATCACAATTGCTATCTACTTAAACCCACTTAGTGAAAGCGTTTCCTCACCATCATTTTCATGAATCAGAGAGAAACCTTATGACACTTAGATTTTATGGTGTATGTGTTCCTATCCATGTGAATTTGTCAAAACCATAATCACAAGACAAGGTTAGTGACAAATTCAAACTCATATGGACTAAATTTGTGCAATCTTAACTTCTTGCCACTTGGCAGCACAAGGCCTACCATTGCTTCTAGGTTGTTATGCAAACAATTGAGAACTTGTAGAACTCAGATGCATAGTCAACTTTAACTAGAATGGGCACAAAAATAGGAATATGTCAACACGATAGGTTATAAACCTCAAGTCATGTGCTAGTGATAAACTACATGTTTTATTCTTGATTAGATCTTGAAACTCTTTCAGGATCTTTTAGACTCCCACTGTCCTCTCTCTTGCCAAGACCTATTCATTGACAAACAAATATTCAAGAGAGAGTGCAGATTCTTATCAAGACAAACACTTCACACAATTGGCCTTATTTGGTCTTTGTTTTATCCAAAACATCATAGCTTACCAATTTCAAATGCCCATGAGTAGAACACATTTTACTCTTACATTTGACAAGTTTTATAACATTATTTAAGATATGTCACTCAAGTTACAATCTTAGAGTATGAATCTAAGACTTGTTTTGGAACGAAGTATGACTCATCTTCTTGATTTAATCATTTCAATAGTTCATGACTCCTCTTCTTAGTCATAAGAATGCACTAAGATGTCCTTAGAGGATGATTTGTGATATGGTCTCATAATCATTAAGATGATCATAAAACATGATACTAAAGGACTCTCCCATCTTTTCAGATTTGGGAAACTTTTATCTTTCTACCTAATTTGATTCTTCCCATTCATTCTGCCATATATTGAAACTTTTCCAATGTTTTAGAATTATACTTAAACTTGTAAGTATAACCATATTTACTAAACTTTATTAAATATGAACTTCGCG
This sequence comes from Lactuca serriola, assembly GCF_051521515.1. Lineage (NCBI taxonomy): Eukaryota > Viridiplantae > Streptophyta > Magnoliopsida > Asterales > Asteraceae > Lactuca > Lactuca serriola. Next base: position 20,591,524 of record NC_136412.1, on the reverse strand, counting down.
AGTCCAATCCCTAATTTGGCCAAAATCAACCATCCAAATACACAAATTATTCCATGGGTTTGTCTAGGTATGTCTATTAAGTAATAATTCGCAAGAAATTTTGTCTTTAACAACCTAATTTGACCAAAAAAATCAAAACCCTAGGATTGGAGTAAACCCCAAAATCCATTTTTTCACAGATTATGGTCATAAATCTACCCAAGGTGTGAACTTTAACAAGATTAAGTAGAAAAATGTTACCTTTTTGGTCGGAATTGCTAGGAATAACTAGAGAATGGAGATGAAAGCTTGAGAGAAAATATTGCTCATCGAGCGGCTGGTGGCTGCACTTGTGAATGTGTTTTACCAATTAGGGTTAAAACCCCTACTTTACAGAATGTGGATTTTTTTTCGGGTAAATACGTGGACTCGTCGAATAGGGATACCTACTCGCCGAGTAGATACGTGAATCCGCGATTTTCCGGGATTTTTCAAATGGACTCGCCGAGTAGAGGAGTGGACTCGACGAGTTGTTCATTCTTTTTGAAAATTTTTTGAGTTCGTTAATTTTATGCCACCATACCCCACACTTGAGCATTGCTTGCCCTCAAGCAATAATTTTATTCATAGAAGAAGATTGATAAAAGAAAATCCTAAAAAATGAAAATAAAATGAAAAATAAAGGTAAAAAGAAAGCAGACTCTAAACTCGGGTTGCCACCCGGAAGCACTTCTTTTTGAGGAGTCGTTAGCTAGACTCCTTCTCGCTTCACGTTACAGTGCTTTCTTCCAAATGCAGCCCTTCTTCAAGTCCTTCATCTTTTGGGATTCCTTCTTCATATTTCTTCACCCTATGCCCATTATGTAACAGCCCAAATTTTACCACGAAAATTTTTTTTCATTTAATTTAAATAACACATTGACATAAAACCGTGAAGTCTCAATTAAGCACTTTCCTTATTAAGTGCTTATTATTCCATTCTTTTACGTCCAGAAACTAGATCTGAGTCCATTAACACCTCCTAGGGCATAAAGTTGCTAACTTTATGCCTTTGCATGTACATTAAACCTCCAAAGTCATCATTAAGACCTTTCCCAAGTCTATAATTCATGCACAAGGTTAAGACCTCCACCAAGCTCTCATTTGTATGCTCTTAAATGGCTTAAGGACCTTAGATCTGACCTGATTATCGAATGGGGACGATCTAGCCAACAAATGAGGCCCAAAATCCATCAAAAGGACCAACTACAAAAACCCTAGCTAGATCTAAAGAGAAAACAGGAAAGGTGCAAGCTTTTTTTACCTCTAAGAGCTCTGAAATATGATTATGATGCAAGATCTTGAAGCTCCCTCTTGATCCAAGCTTGCTTGACCAACTCTTCTCTTTGAAATGAACACTAAAGATCACAAAAGCAAACTTTTAGAGCTCACAAATGATTCCTCAAGGCTTCCAGCAGTGAAATGGCGTTCAAGGGCAGTGGAGGCTCTCCAGGGTTTAGTCCCAAGGGCTTAAAGTCATTTATATAGGCCTCAAGTTCGCAATTAGGGTTTTCTAGTCCCTGGCGTGTACGCCCCGCGTAAACCATGGTACGCCCAGCGTACCTCCAAACACCCGCGGCCATAAAAGGTCCTAGTACACTAAGCATACTCCTAAGTACGCCCAGCGTACTAAGGGACTAATTATGCAACAACTCTAATTTAAAGGGGGTTTATGTCATACCTTTTATTTCTGGATGTTACAACTCTCCCCCACTTGAACTAGAATTCACCCTCGAAGTCCATGGATGAAAACAGATCAGGGTAATGCTCCCGCATCTCCTCCTCTGACCCCCAAGTCCACTCAGATCGCTTTCGATGCTACTATTGCCCCTTTACCATCTTTACTTCCTTATTCCGAAGCGTCTTCGTCATCCTGTCTAGTATGGAAATTGGCCTTTCAGCATAATTTAGTCCCCCATCCACCTGAATGTCATCCAAAGGTATGGCCGCATACTCGTTAGCAATACACTTCCAAAGATGAGATACGTGGAAGGTGTTGTGAATCTGACTAAGCTCCTCGGGCAGCTCTAATCGATAGGCCACCTTGCCTACTCGGGCTAGGATCCTGAACGGACATATAAATCGAGGACCCAACTTGCCTTTCTTATGGAACCTGATAATCCCTTTCCAGGGTGACACCTTCAATAAGACAAAATCCCCCACTTGAAACTCAAGATCCGATCGCCGTCGATCGGCATAACTCTTCTGTCGGCTCTGCGTGACCTGCAGCCGGTTGCGTACCTGCTGGATCAACCCGGTGGTCTTGAGCACCACCTCCGGGCTCCCCATGACCTGATGACCAACCTCGTCCCAGCATACGGGGGTCCTACACCTCCGACCATATAACATCTCAAATGGAGCCTGATTGATACTGACATGATAACTGTTATTTTATGAGAACTCTGCCAGTGGGAGATATGTATCCCAACTTCCTCCAAAATCTAGCACGCATGCTCGCAGCATGTCTTCTAATGTCTGGATCGTCCTCTCACTCTGTCCATCAGTTTGAGGGTGATATGCTGTACTGAAATGTAGCTGAGTACCCAGTTCTTTGTGAAACTTTTTCCAAAATCTAGATGTAAACCAAACATCCCTATCCGAAACCACCGACACTGGCACCCCGTGCCTGGCCACCACTTCTCGAACATAGATGTTTGCTAACTTTTCTGCGGATATGATCTCGGTGATTGGAATGAAGTGGGCACTCTTTTTCAGTCTGTCTACAATGACCCATATGGCATCTACCCCCCTCGCCGTCCTCGGTAGCTTCATAATGAAGTCTATAGTGATCTCTTCCCACTTCCACATGGTAATCGGTAACGGCTAAACCTTGCCATGAGGCCGCTGGTGCTCGGCTTTGACCTTCCTGCAGGTCAAGCATCGCTCCACAAACCAAGCGATTTCTCGCTTCATGTAGGGCCACCAGTAACTAAGCCTCAAGTCTCTATACATCTTTGTTGCCCCTGGGTGTATAGAGAATTTAGACTTATGAGCCTCCTCCAATAGCCTTTTCCTCACTCCCCCCGCCAAAGGTACCCACACTTGTCCACATTGAGTCAAAAGGCCGTGGCTATCCTTAACAAACAATGGATACTAACCTCGTATTTTTTCTGATTTCCAGTTTTCCTTCTTTACCCCATCAACCTAAGCCCCTCTGATCATATCCAAAAAAGGTGACATTACCGTCATCCTCATACAGATGTCCCTAACCGGCGACCATGCCGCTTTGCGACTCAAGGCATCAGCCACCACGTTGGCCTTCCCTGGGTGATACAGGATTTCGTAATCATAATCTTTAAGTACATCCAACCATCTCCTCTGTCGCATATTAAGGTTCTGTTGATCCATCAAATACTTTAGGCTCTTGTGATCGGTATAGATGGTAAACCGCACCCCATACAGATAGTGCCTCCAAATCTTGAGGGCGAACACCACCGCCCCCAGTTCCAGGTCATGTGTGGGGTAATTTGCCTCGTGAGGCTTTAACTGCCTCGAGGCATAGGCAATCACATGCCCTCGCTGCATCAATACTGCACCCAATCCTGAAATCGATGCATCACAATATACCACCAAATCATCCAACCCTTCGGGCAGTACGAGGATTGGAGCCTCGCATAACCTCTGCCTCAGAGTCTCAAAAGGCTTCTGCTGACCCTCATCCCACCAAAAAGTCACATTCTTCTTGGTCAAACAGGTCAATGGCATAGCAATCTTGGAGAAATCTTGGATGAATCTCCGATAATAACCCGCTAAACCCAAAAAGCTACGAATCTACGAGGCGTTTCTCGGTACCCCCCAGCGCATCACCGCCTCCACCTTTGCTGGATCGACCGAAATACCTTTTTGATTGATGACATGCCCCAAAAAGTGCACTTCCCGTAGCCAGAAATCATATTTGGAGAACTTTGCATAAAGTTTCTCTGCCCTCAAAGTCTCCAGTGCCTCCCTCAAATGCTGTTCGTGCTACTCTCTGGTTTTGGAGTAAACCAGGATATCGTCGATAAAAACGATCACTGACCGATCCAACATCGGTCTGTATACCCTATTCATGAGGTCCATGAATGCTGTCGGAGCATTGGTGAGTCCGAATGGCATCACCACAAACTCATAATGCCCATACCGAGTTTTGAAAGCTGTCTTCAGTATATCCTCTTCCTTAATCCTCATCCTGATGATACCCGGACCTGAGATCAATCTTGGAGAACCAAGATTCACCTTGAGGTTGATCAAACAAATCATCGATCCTTGGTAAAGGATAGCGGTTCTTCACCATTAACTTGTTCAGCTGTCTATAATCAATGCACATCCGGTGCGTCCCATCTTTCTTTTTCACGAAAAGGATCAGTGCGCCCCATGGTGAACTACTTGGACGAATGAACCCTCGGTCTAACAGTTCTTGAAGCTGCGTAGATAACTCTTGCATCTCGGGTGGTGCCAACCGATATGGTGCCTTTGCTATTGGAACGAAACCCAACACCAAGTCAATACGAAACTCCACCTGCCTCACCGGAGGCACCCCCGGTAATTCTTCGGGGAAAACGTCCCGAAAGTCCTGAACAACTAGCACACTGCCCACATCCGTCGCGGCCCCTACCCTTGTATCCACGATAAAGCCAGAAATCCCATGCAACCCCGCTGAAGAAACCTCCTTGCCCTCGCAGCCGAACAGAGGATCGGTCCCTGCGAGGTCCCCTCACCATGAATAACCATCTCTCCCCCAATGGAGGTTCGAACCCAAACCAACTGTCGCTCGCAATCGATCATGGCCCCATTGGCCCCCAGCCAATCCATCCCGACAATCACCTTCAGCCCCGGCAACGGTATCAGAACTAGGTCGAATCGAAATCTCTCCCCAAGTACATTCAGGAAACAGTCCTGATACACCCTCGTAGCACTAACAATGCGATTAGTTGCAATCTCAAGCTCGAGTGGGGAGTCCAAGATCCCCGACGTATCCCGGAATTTGTTGCTAAGCGCAAGAGACACAAATGATCGGGTAGCACCCGAGTCGAACAAAACATGAGCAGTCATACCATTGACTAAAAAGGTTCCTGAACAACCATGATATAAACATAAGCCATACAATTACAGTAAGCAGTAAAGTAATAGATACATCCTGGTCACGACGTCTGGTGCAACCCGAGCCGCCTCAGTAGTCAGTTGGAACGCGCGGCTCTTCACCGCCGGAATATCCGCCTTAACAGGGCGGCCATCAGTGATCCTCAGGGTGGCAGGTGCGGGCGATGCCACCGCTCCTCCTCCTCCCTACAACCTAGGGCATTCGGCCTTTTTATGGCATGTTTGATTACAGTGGAAACATATCAAGCCCTTCTTGGGGCAATCCTTACTCATGTGGCCCTGTTGGCCACAAGAGTAACATCCTGCCGTCCCAGCCATCCTACACGACCTGCTATGGAATTCCCACACTTGGCACACTGGCCCGGCCTTGCTGGCCCTTACCTGAAGAATAAGAGGTCTTAGGCTTCTTAGCCTGACCCCCCCTGCCGCCTGTGCCTGATCATTCTTCCGCTTCGTGCGGGTATCCAACTCTATTTCCCTCTCGTGGGCCTTCTCCACCATCTCGTTTAGGGTCTTGCACCCTGTAAAGCTCACAAACTCTCGGATATTATCCCTCAGCATGGAACGATATCAGGCCCGCCTCATTTCTTCATTGGTAGCATACTGCGGAATCAATAAGGCTCACTCCCGAAACATGGCGGTGATTTCCGCCACAGTCTCGGTGGTCTGCTACAAATCATGAAACTCCCTTACTAGCCGTTGCACCTCAATAGGTGGTGCAAACTCCAAATCAAACCGTCGAACAAACTCGGCCCATGACATCTCAGCCAATCCAGCTGGCCCCACCTGGCTAGTAACCTCGCCCCACCAGTCGCGAGCCATGTCTCTCAACATACACGAAGCAAACCCAACCTTTCCACCCCCGGGCAGGAACTCGTGCACTGGGCGTTCTCAATATCTGCCACCCAGCAACGGTTGGCAATGGGGTCCCTGAACCCAAAGAATTCCGGCGCTCCACACTCCTTGAACTCCTGGAAGGAGGGAATTCGGGTCCCAATCTGTCCCGCTGCCAACTCTGTCCTGAAAGATCTGAGTCTCTCCTCCATAATCTCCATAATACCCTCCTTGACTGTCCCAAAAATGACTGGGGTTGCGCTAAGGATGCCCCTGCTAACCTCGGCTGCAATGAGTTCTCGCAGCCTCTCATCAATGACATCAGTAGTGTCTCCCGATCCTGCCCTGGATCCCGATCCCGATCCTGACCCTCCTGCTCCAAATCATGTCACCACCATGAAAACTTAAATTTCATAAATAACAAAGATTAAGGTTTCCGTATAAGGGATAATCCCACACTGGTCCTCCTTGGGGTTGTCAGATCCATCAGTTCTTTGGGCACAGATCCTGTGCTTCCAGTAATATGGGCCCAATACTACCTTCCATACTTTCCTGTACCTTTCTCCACTGCTCAATCCGAAAACTCCAAATTTTTCATTGACTGAACCATACCCCGCATTTATCACACATTACCATCTCTAACCATCCTGAAGGTTCCTCTACTCACAACAATCACATCATCATAACAGGTTGCTCTTATGCATGCAAATTATACACATATAAGGGATCAAATAGACTTTCGATTAAAAGATTCTACCCTAAGACCACAACCAAACAAGGAATAGGAAATAAGGCCAAATCAATCATTCTGAGGCTATAAGCTCCTAACCGTATAAAATTTTAAAAGCATACACGTAGCAAATTCCACATACGCAACATGGTTCAAAATTAGTACAACATGGTAAGCATATAGGGGAACTACTTACTTGGCTCGACTGATCACGCACGTTGCACTCTCATCTTTTAATTTTTATGTTATTATTTTGAAAACATTTCTACCATTCCTTAGTTTGAGTCCCGACACACTCGAGAGTGTGCCTGAATCCCTCAAACCAAGGCTCTGATACCAACTTGTAACAGTCCAAATTTTACCACAAAAAAATTTCATTTAATTTAAATAACACATTGACATAAAACCGTGAATCCCATATTTAGTTTAAAACACCATCCATTACATTATATAGATTATCAGAGTGTGTCCATAAATATATTAATGGAAAAGAGATAGATAGAGTGCACGCCGCACCATCATGCCTTGCCCTTGCCTTTTGGCTCCGATGTACCTGAAACAATTCAACAACCTGTAAGCGAAATGCTTAGTGAGTTCCCCAAAGAGTACCACACATATACATATCCAAGTAACATATCACATAGGCCATGCATACATTGAACCAGCAAGAATGCCATGGGCTACCCCACATGGACTTTACCTAGGACTGCCATGGGCAATCCCACATGGTCTTACATCCAATGCCATGGGCTACCCTACATGGTCTTTACCTAGGACTGCCATGGGCTACCCCACATGGTCTTACATCCAATGCCACGGGCTCCCCCCGGGGTCTTCATGCAAAACATATGATCACACTATATATCAAACACAAAGCGATTGCACATATATCATAAACACATAATGGGTCGGCCTTGGTGCCGTAGACCCATGGGTATGGTGAGAAGACTCACCTTCGCCCGAAGAATACGAATACTGCACTCTTAATGACCCGCAACCTCCCGAACTGGATAATAATATCATCAATGATTGGTCCATAAATTATCCCAAGGGAGGGCCCAACCTTTAAACCCTACCCCCAAAGGCCCAATCACCCTTGCATTGCAAATGGGCCCAAGATCTAAGTCCAATATCCTTAATGAGCCCCCTTGGCCCAAAAGGCCCACCCAATAAGTCCATGGTCCAACTGATAAAAGGCCTTTAACTCTCAGAATCTAATCAGGCCAATAACACAAAAGAGGCCCAAAAGTTCGACAGCCCAAAACAAGATCGGCCCAAACTGTCCCGCATACGCCCACCGTACGCTTCAGGTACGCACAACGTACCGGGTTTTCAAAGGTTATGCGTAGCGTACTCAGAGTACGCCCGACGTAAGTCTCAGTTAAACACTTTCCTTATTAAGTGCTTATTATTCCATTCTTTTATGTCCAGAAACTAGATCTGAGTCCATTAACACCTCCTAGGGCATAAAGTTGCTAACTTTATGCCTTTGCATGTCCATCAAACCTCCAAAGTCATCATTAAGACCTTTCTCAAGTCTATAATTCATGCACAAGGTTAAGACCTCCACCAAGCTCTCATTTTTATGCTCTTAAATGGCTTGAGGACCTTAGATCCGACCTTATTATCGAATGGGGACGATCTAGCCAACAGATGATGTGACATACCCAAAATCTTGGCCAAAAAAGACCGGTTTCATTTATGCTTTTTAAACATTTTCAGAGTAAATTCTTTTGATTTAAAAGAGTTGCGGAATTTGTTCCTAAAAACAAAACATGATAAAATAATATTTACCAAAGCATTTCATACAGAAATGTATTTTCATTATATAATCAAAAGTTGGGATGTCATTATCTGATACAGAACATAAAGCATAAACGATAACATTACAAGTCATTCAACAAATATATACATATCTAGACTTGTAAACAAAACAACTTGATGATTCATCCATCTTATGCCCATGTGCCACTTCTTGTAATACAAATAAACTGAGTGGGTCAGGCTTAGGAGCCTGGTGAGCATATAGGGTTTTCAACCCACAATAAATAATTATATTTAATTCAACAATCAACAATAACCCGATTATCCATTCCCGTTATCCTCACTTTACATCCCTAATATAACATCTATCTCAAGGGATCTAATCTAGGATTTTCATCGGGACGAACATTAGTGCAGAGGGCCTTCCTCAACAATAAGTGTCCTAAAGGCAACCATGTGGGGGATAGAGTACACCGGTGAACACATCGTTCACAACACCTACAGGTTATGAGCCTGCTAGTGTTCCACTGGATTGTCTAGAATGAGTCTGTGGTCATCATCCATACTCTGCTAGATGACTAGATCAACAACAACATCGAGGCCTCTCATCTGTTTATCACACATCAACTATCTACTGATGTTCTACCCAACATATTAGTAGATAAAAATATATGTTTTTATACATACTTTAGAACATGTATGGCATTCTCATTCAATACATATTCCAAGCAACAAATGAGACACATACACATAACATGTATTTCATAGAGAATAAATCATATCTATGAGATAGAAGAAAGTGAATATAGATTCACACATATAACAACAAAATATACACACAACACATATTTTGTATAAAATACTTCATAATTATGCGTTAGAAGAAAGCGACTACACACTCACTTGATCAGAAGATGATCGGACAGCACTACGACTTGTAGAAGTAGTATTCTTCGGTAGATCTGGAAGATCTTCACAAAAACCGGGCTCCTCGCGGGCAGAGTTTCGGCTCGGAAATAATGCTTCTCGGGATCTTCGGGACTTTGGAACTTGCTTCGGGGCTCGGGAATAATATCGGGGCTTCTGGATATAATTGGCACGCAAACCAAGGCAAAAGCTAGAGAGAAAGTAAGAAAATAGCAAAAGAAATCGGCTGCCCTCGCACCCTTTATATAGGGGCTGAGCTTCGGGGTTACGTTGGGCGTAACTTCGGAGTACGCCGGGCGTACGCCTCGGAAGTCGTCAGCGCTTACGTCATAGGAGTACTCGAGTGCGAGGCTGGTCACGCTTCGCTGTACGCTGGGTGTACAACCTTACGTTGGGCGTAGCCCGGATAAGTCCGGTGACTCCCCTTCGGATAATATCGGATTTATTAATTAAATTTATATTTTAATTATTTAATAACCTTTAAAAATTCATATCTTCTTCATATGAACTCCGTTTTAGACGTTCTTTATATCCATGCGAAGGTGAGACTACGCTCTACAACTTTCTTTTAGACTCCGTCGGCTAATTTTGATTTATTTTTATTATTTATTTTTAGTAGGTCGGGACAGAAAAACTTCGTTAGAAATTCATAACTTCTTCGTCTGACGTCCGTTTTCGTCTGTCTTTTCACCAATGCACTACTATCAATGATATCTTCGATTCTCGTTTAGATTATTTCGACCAACAATCACTCGATCTTGAATCGAGTATTCGGGCTGCATACTGCTAACCTGAAATTTCAGAAAATCATAACTTCCTCATACGAAGTTAGATTTGGACGATCTTTTTATGGACGCTCTCAGTTTAACATTATCTACATCTTTCGTGTTGATCACTAAGGCTAAAAATCACTCTAATGTAAATTTTACTTTTTACGTCATTCAGCGTTGTCGGTTCTGTCGCGAAACTTCGACAGGTCATAACTTCTTCGTTATAAATCGGATTTCAGCATTCTTTATATATTCGGAAACCTCGTTTCAACTACTACAATATTATCCATAGATATCGAATTTATCTAACATTTCATTTTGATGCTTATTTTCATTCTTAATTTAATTAAGACACACAATTAAGCACCAAACACATAATACTCAAAATACATTCTTATTATTTCAAATAGGTTACAAAGGTTAACCTAGACTATTACATTGCTGAAAATGGCAAGCCCATAAACACGGGCGTTACAAATGAGGCCCAAAATCCATCAAAAGGACCAACTACAAAACCCCTAGCTAGATCTAAAGAGCAAAGAGGAAAGGTGCAAGCTTTTACCTCTAAGAGCTCTGAAATATGATTATGATGCAAGATCTTGAAGCTCCCTCTTGATCCAAGCTTGCTTGACCAACTCTTCTTTTTGAATTGAACACTAAATATCACAAAAGCACACTTTTAGAGCTCACAAATGATTCCTCAAGGCTTCCAGCAGTGAAATGACGTTCAAGGGCAGTGGAGGCTCTGCAGGGTTTAGTCCCAAGGGATTAAAGTCGTCTATATAGGCCTCAAGTCCGCAATTAGGGTTTTCTGGTACCTGGCGCGTACGCCCCGCGTAAACCATGGTACGCCCAGCGTACCTCCAAACACCCGCGACCATAAAAGGTCCTAGTACGCTAAGCATACTCCTAAGTACACCCAGCGTACTAAGGGGCTAATTATGCAACAACTCTAATTTAAAGGGGGTTCATGTCATACCTTTTATTTCTGGATGTTACACATTAATCTTGAAAGGGGTTTCATTTTTCGAGATAAGCACAATAGCTCCATGTGGGAAAACTTGTTTAACCATAAAAGCCCCATCCCACCTTGTCTTTAGCTTGCCTGGGAAAAGCTTTAATCTTGAATTGAAGAGTAACACCTTTTGTCCTTCATGAAAGTCCTTATTACCCTTTAGTCTCTTGTCATGCTAATTCTTAGTCTTCTCTTTGTATATTAAGGAATTTCTGTAGGCTTCATTTCTAAGTTTGTAACATCCCGTTTATAATAAGATAATTAAATAATAAACCCGAGGCCCGAGAAGTAATATTTATTATTATTTAATATTATTATAGTCTGGAATCAAATAATAATTAGTGGGTTGTTGGTTTCGAGGTGCCAAATGATATACTTTTGATTTCCGAGGGTTAAAGTGTAATTTCAGGATTTATTTGAAAAGGATTTCAGAAGTTAGGGTGTGTTTGGTAAATATGGTACCAGAATTGTAATGAATTATGAAAGATGGGGGTTATTTGGTAAATATTGGATCAAAGCAGAAAGGATTTTGAAATCGGAGGGTTGTTAGATAAATTTCGGACTTCATCTGAAAGGAAATTTAGAAGGCAGGGTATAAAACGTAAATAATGGACTTTGTTTGAAGATATTAAGAATGAGAGGGACCAGTTCTGTCATTTTCTCTATATGGTAGCATGAACCGGGTATTTAACTGTTGACTTCCCGTCAACAACACTAACCCTAGACACAACATCGGCCGCCTCCCTTATACCTCCCTCCAGCCGTCACCACCCCCTCTTCTATCTCTTAACCCCGGCGCCGCCATGTCGCCTGTTCTAATTAACCAAGACCATCAATGAGATCCTCTATGATCGGAGGAACTGAAGACCACCAGGGGCTAACGGACGATCCTGCTGCAGTCGGGTCCTTACTTCTAGCCGTTGTTGTGTCGTCGCTGTTGATGATGGAGCTGCCGACGAAGTCAGCGAACCGTCGGCTCTTCGTTGCTGTTGCTGCTATACTCGGTGGGTTCGAACCACCTTCTTCCCTCTTCATTTCCATCCTAATGGATGCCTCACTACTACCGTTTGGAGGCTGGCGCCCTCTGGCCACCACATGCCGCCGTGGATTGGTGGTTGAGCTCATGGAATCGCGAAGCTATCGTCGTTGTTGTTCGTTTCTTGTGCTGTCGCCTTTGCCACCCACCTCAGTGGGTGCTTGGTTTATTTTCCGAGCAAAAAGGGACTTGTGTGCATGATTGTGGGTTGTGTCCGTGATGGGAGAAGGACGCCGGAGTACCCCTTGGCCAAAGATCCGAAGAAAGACCACCGCCACCACTGCAGGGTGGTGGCTGCCACCATGAACAGCCTCCTGCCGCCATTAGGTGGCTATGTTTGTGTGTTTATTTTTATAAGTTGTGTGTGCGTGTGTTTCAGCATGTCTCGCAAGATTGGGTGTCTCAGTTTGCTACTGCCAGAGAGAAGTCAAGGAAAAACCTCCATGGTCGCCGGCCATGGTGGCTGCCGCCTCAAGACCGCCATGGAGGGTGTGTATGTTGTTGTGTGTGTTTATTAGTGTTGTGTGTGTGTATTTGAATATGGCATTGTAATGTGTAATCCATCAGAATAGTAAAGAAAACACTAACAACCACCATGAAGTGGTGGCTACCGCCTCCTGCCGCCACCGGCCGCCGTGTCGGGTGGCGGTGTGCCTTGTTTGGTTTGTGACTCGTTTGGATGTTGGAAAAGGGACTACTAAACCCTAATGGGCCAAAAGAAACCCTAGTGGGCCCAAAGAGACCCCAATGGACCCAATAAAACCCTAATGGGCTTGATGATATTCTAGTGGGTCTGATAGGCCCAATAAAGACCTAATTGACCTTAAAGCCCAACAAATTGATAAATGGACTAGTAATTAGGGTTTGGAAAACCCTAATGGCTTAAAACCCTAATTTGGGGAATTAACCGGGACACGCGGGAATTATTTAATAACTTGAGATATTAAATAATAATCATTGGAAAATTAATCTAAGACAATAAAGGACTTATTGGATTAAGTCCTTATTAGATTAAGTCATTATTGGATTAAGTCCTTAATGGGTTAATGTAACGACCCAATTTTCACGTCCAAAAATTTTGCTTTTAAAACATTACTTTAGAAAACATTAATAATTAAAAACATTGTTTGATCAAACCACATCACAACGTAAACCATGTCTAAAAGCCAAATCATACAACCAATCGTAATATCAGAGTATAAATCCCAGAGAAATCTTGTAAACGCGGAAACCAGTGTGTGTGCATGATGTGCTGCTACCGTGCCAGCTCCTTCCCCTTTGATGAAGAGGTACCTGAAACCAAAACTATAAACTGTAAGCACAAAGCTTAGTGAGTTCCCCCATCATACCACATACCATACAACACATATCATACATACTGCCAGGCTATTCTGGGGTGCCTGACTACCCGGTACGGCCATTCTGGGGTGCCGGCTACCCGTGCGGCCATTCTGAGGTGCCGTCTACCCGTGCGGCCATTATGGGGTGCCATCTACCCGTGTCAAGCCATTCTGGGGTGCTGACTACCCTTCGGTCCTAACGACCGAAACTCGGGGACTACTCCCCTCCTACTACCCCTAACTCATATAACAGATCCTGCTAGCATATAAACATAACATCACATACTGTCAGACGTATCTGGGGTGTCTGACTACCCTTCGGTCCTATTAACCGAACTCTACTATTGTCACATATAACGTATCATGCTAGCATATAACATATCAGGTAGTAGCAAACTGAGATGATATCACAAAGACAACCATCTAACATACGACTCCTACTGGTGGGCCGACATTGTGGTCGTAGACCCACCGCTACTGAAAGGTAACTCACCTCGAAGTAGCTACTGATCTGATCGGGAACTGATTGCCTATTGTTGTTGCTGCTGCTTCGGAAATTCTTCGGCTGTAATTCCCACAACATACTCAATCAAACACTGCTAACTGTCCTTTGGGTAAAATGACCATTTTACCCCTGATCATGCCCCAAGTCAAAGTTAGAGTCAACTTTCAGTTGACCCGACTCGTCGAGTTGGATCGCCAACTCGCCGAGTCCCTGCCCAAACGACTGACCTGGATCCCATCTCTACTCGTCGAGTTAGGCATTGACTCGACGAGTTCTCCTTCTAAACTGAGGTTTAAGCCCTTCATCCTACTCGCCGAGTTGTATGAACAGCTCGCTGAGTTCATCTTCATCTTCAGAACACTTATGTTGCGACTCGCCGAGTTGTATGAACAACTCGTCGGGTCTGTTCTTGATCTAAGGAGATTGCCTTGAACTCGCCGAGTCAGGGCAATGACTCACCGAGTTCCTTCATGGATGAGTTCGGCTTCCAACTCACCGAGTCACACCCCGTGACTCACTACACTACTCGACACAATGAAAAGGGGACAAACTTGGAGACTCGTGAGCAGACTCGCCGAGTCAGATGAACGACTCACCGAGTCGTTACCATGCAGTCTCTAAATGGTCGATTTTGCTTGAATCCAGCTTATGCTATCCACAAATCTGGGTTCCTAGAGCATGAATAACACGTAAAGTTTCCAACTTTACGTGTAGATACTCACCAATGAGGGATTTAGGGCTCAAAATGCCTCAAAAGAGTAGATCTAGGGTGAACAAGCAACTTGGGTTCATAAAGGCAATAGATCTGGGCTCCTGGAGCTCAACCATGCCTAGATCTAAAGGCCAATCAACTTATTACGAATTATATTGCACATACAAGCTTGGGGAAGGGCTCAAGAATGACTTAATGGAGTAATAAGCATTGAAACAGAGGGAAAACGGTTTATACCTCAAGGAATCACTGAGAGAACATTAAGAGGCTTGGCTTCCTTCCCTTCCTCTTGATCTACTCCACTTCCTTCTCAAAACCTTCAAGAGCACACAAAAATGCTTCAAACTCTCAAGGAAATAAGCTTTGAACGAGGGTTGGGGGCTCTGAGGGTGAATGGGGGCTGGCTTGGGGTGGACATGAGGCTTAAATAGGGTGCAAACCCCTGAAACTTAGGGTTTCATCAAACAGCGGTGACTCGCCGAGTCGCCAACTTAAACATGTCCCGGGTCCCGTCTCTACTCGGCGAGTTGGACCTATGACTCGCCGAGTCAAAGGCTAAAAATGGAAAATATTCAAATAATCTTACATACCAGGAACCAGGTGCTACAGTTAAGTAAGCAACACTTAACCCTAATCATCATTTCATGTGAAAACCCTAATTTTGGGATTATGGACTTGGACTTATCGGGACCCACTTTTGGGCGATTGGAAAGGAATTATGTATTAAGCCCAATCACACCATATGAGTTTTTTAGTAAAGTAAGGGACTTAATGGATTAAGTCCTTAATGGGTTAAGTGAGAAACACTTAACCCTAGTTGTCATTTTATGTGAAACCCTAATTTCACTTGAGCCTTGAGTTGGGCCTTCTTATAGGGTTTTGGTGGTTAGACTATTGATGGACCATCCAAGAATAAGTTAATGGATCAAAGTAATTAGATGGGCTTTAGGATAAGGCCCATGTGAGGACTTGGGCCCAATTTGGAAGATTGGGCCATATGTTGGGCCTTGGCCCATTTACTTGACCTTTGTGCTTTTGGAGTGTGAGTGGACCTTGAGCTTGGAACCCAATTATTAATTGGGTATTGTTTGATGTTGACAGTTTGGGAATCTGTCAATCAGCACCTGGAGCGCACCTGCGGGACTTCAGCAGTGTTAGGTGAGTTCTCCTCACTATATCAACAGGGTCTAAGGTACCAAGGTCGGCCCTTTATGAATTGTATTTGGAGTATTGCATGTTATGCTTACTGATTTATATCCTGGTAGTTAGGATGGTGATATGCTATGCTTTAGTGACCTGTTAGGTCGATATCCTGGTTATGGGATTGTTGCCATGCTTTGTGATCTGTTAGATCGGTTCGAGTGTTATATATATACATGCTAGTGTTATATGATGTTTATGTGCACATGATTGTACTGGTTATAGGATGATGTTATGTTAGTGACCAGTTAGGTCTGTATCCCGGTTATTGGGATGTTGCTATGATTGGTGATCTGTTAGATCGGTTTGACTGTTATATGAAATGAGCTAGTAAATGATATTTATGTGCACATGTTTGTTTGTGATTGGGGGTTGGGTTGAGGCAGTCCTGCTTTGTGCTATAGGCCAACATACCCGACGAGCGGTCCGTATAGGCTGTAGGCCCTGCGTGGCGGTCCAGACATGCCGAAGGCTCGAAGAGCAGTCCAGATAGACTGAAGGCCTGTGAGGCAGTCCAGTCAAGTTGATGACTCATTATGCATGATGTTCTGTATTTGTTATATGATATGGTTATATTGGTATGGCGTTGGTATTTTGGGGAAACTCACTAAGCTTCGGGCTTACAGTTGTTGATTTTATTTCAGGTATTTCTGATGATCGCGGGAAGGCGAAGGCGTGATCGTGCACCTCCATATATTTTCATGATTGATTCTGGGGATACTCTGATGTATAAACTATTTAGAAAACAAATTGTAATGATTTAATGGTTTAAAATGTTTTAAAAAGTTTTAAATTGGCTTGAATTTTTATGGGTGTTACAAGTTGGTATCAGAGCCTTGGTTTGAGTGAACTGGAGGAACACTCGTGTGAATCCAATCTCAAAATCAAGGAAAGGATTTTAAAAATGAATTTTTAAATGGGTTTCAAAATAAGTAAAGAAGGATGCAGGGTGTACGATCAGCTAAAGCCAGTAAGTAGACCCCAAAATACCATACAATTATTTGATTATGTGATATGTTAGAACTGATGGGGTTTGGTCATAAGACATCCTATGTGCTCATACAAACCCTAAAGCTCGGATCTAGGTTTCTCTATTGTACATACTTTGAATCCAAGACTTTGAACCCTAATTCTAGCATATGGAAATCAGAATTCACATGTAAATAGGTTTAAGAACATACCTTGATTGTTATATAGCAATAACAATCCAATTCCTCCTTGAATTGACCTTGGAAAGCAGAGAGTCACAAGTGTCACTCCTCTAATGGCTTACAAACACCATAAGCAAGTGGAGAAGGTATAAAGAGAGAGGAGGGAGGTTAGAATTCGTCCTTAGGACCTCTTGGGAAGGGTTAGACGAATTCATGTGCCTTAGGGGGTTTATATAGGTGTAAAGATTTGGTTTTTAGTCCTTATCCTTATCTAGTTGCTTATCCACCAAGCAACCATAAGATAACTCTTAGAAACCCTTATCCTAGTCAAATTCTAAGTGATTATCACCTCAAATTCGTTCACCATATATATATAAGATAATCCTTACCTTATTTTGTAACTATCACATAATTACAATTCAGCCCCTCTAGTTTAATTAATTACACTTGATCACAAAGTTAATTCTTAATTAATTATTGACCAATATTAATTAAACAAATATGATTTCTCCTTTAATATATTTTTCTTATAACATATTAATAAATCATAATAACCTCTCTCTCTATTTATTTCTCCAATCAAGTTGCTTTGGTGAAGGCAACCCAAAAGGACCATGCACCATCGGGTCAAGTACATACCAAAATAGTTATGGACTTAGACACTAATCCAACAGTCTCCCACTTGGATAAGTCTAACAACTATTATGCGTATGACTTCGGATCCCGATCTGCAATCGTAGCTTTCCAAAGCCGCTGTCAACTCTGATCATATCAAATACGTGTGTCCTTAGATAAGGGATCATATATTCCTCCATTCTAGATATCATATGAGACATGATTTCAAATCATTCTCTTTGTACTACTTCTCGATTTCTGATTTATGACGACTGACTAATTGAACAAATCAAATTAGCCCTAGCCCGGCCGAGCATTTACGTTTGTCATCACTAAACCATCGAGGGGCCCAAAGATATCGCTTTTATCCTACTTTGGATAAAAGGAACGGATAAACTTTGATACAATGCTTGCTTGTACTCACGCACCGAATCACACACAACAATATGTTTTATAACACCAAGTTACTGGTGCGTTTACATATTATCAATGTGCAACCGATTCGCAAGATACAACTCACACATCTCGGTTTCAAGAATATAAGATGTTATCGTCTCACCAATCACTCATGATACAATCCATGGAGTGATCCAAGTGAGCGTGGGTCTAATCCAATGCTCAAATCACATTCATAAGCACTCATGAACGTTGCAGCAAACATTTGCTTATGTCTAATACTTTTCTAGACATTCCACACACCAATTCACGACAGTCTTCATCCATATCTACTTCCAACATATGAACGACTGTGGCCCGTTCGAATAATTCGATTATTCTTAATAAATTCAATTATTCTGGAAGTCAAAACATGCAAATGTGAAACACAAGAATAATACTAATCCCATATGGCCTCAAACCTTTGAGTATAAATAAAACTCCTTTTATTTATCACCATATCGATTACTCATTATTTGTCGTTTCGGGTAATCAACTTCTTACTTGAATTCCAACACTTGTCTCATGCTCCTAGCATGCACACAATGTTTACCTATGGTTCTTACTTTGTGAAATAGATCACATTGAACACATTTCCAATCCTTCTCATTTCACAACTCCAAATCCGTTTTTCATAAGTTAAAGAATATCAAATTCTTGCTACTTATAGAATATGCTAGATTCTAACATTCTATGCAACGATCCTTTCGTAATGTCACTGCACCAAAGTCACAAAGACTTTTGCCAATGATGTTACAAATTTCTCTATTGGAGATTGTTACAAGACAATTCCATAGACGTGATGTCTCTCACTTAAAGTACTTTCTTTGAACATCCTTTTGCATAGAAGTTTCTAATCTAGTCATAGATTTCTCAATATTCAATTCCCAATATAGACACACTTCCATATGTTCCATATGACAACTCATTCTTAATAGAATCTTATCTGTTCATAATGATGTCGATATGGTCCATCCAATATGGAAACATTTCCATATTTTCCAATACTATACTTCCAACTACTCACAAGCGACCAATCCTCGTCGAACTTGGATTGTCCTTTGATAGTTGTTTAATTATTTTAGTCCAAACCGATTCTAGTCCTTTTTCCCTCTAAATGTGCTCGACATTTGGAAAATTTTAGAATGGTCAAACATTAAAGCATTTGCAATCGATCCTATACCCGAAGCATATGGGACACGACGCATAATGTTTTATTTGCTATGTTCTCAAAATTCGAATTGTGAAGAGGCATGCCGTAATCATAATTGAAATTTTAAGAACACACTATGTACCTTTGACTAAATTTATTAACATTTCTCAACCTAATCCTTTAGATTTGAAATGAAGCATAATATTCTCTCCCTTAATTATAGTAAAACAACCTTTCAACTCTTACAACTTTGCAAAGTATGACTCTTGTTTTCTATAATTAATATTGCTAACCTTGCAATACTTTCCTTAATAATCATACAATCATAACATTTATGCTCCCACTATCATGATGATTATTATAAAACATAACACTTATGCTCCCACTAGCTTCGACATGTATTCATAAACATCTTAACTTTCAGAAAAACAATGCTTATTGAATTTCTTAAGTTCATGTTTCTAATACTTAGTGCTTTGATAATCCTTTATCAATGCTTCTTGAATTTATACACATTTGCTTTCGATAGTTCATATGTGTGTCTAAACAATTAAGACTAATTGCCAAACCTCACAATTCAAATTATGGAAAGGGATGTCGTAACCATGATTGAATTTGAGAATGCAATTTTACAATCACTATCTTCTTAAAATCTCTCTTAGTGAAAGCATTTCTTCACAATCATTTTCATGAAGGAGGAAATCTTATGACACTTAGATTTGAGCGGTGTATGTGTTACTATCCATGTGAATTTGTTAAAACTAAAGTTTACGACAAATTCAAACTCATATGGACCGAACTTTCTTAATCTTGATTTCTTGCCTTATGGTAGCACAGCTGCCCACCATGTCTTCCAAGTAGTTAAGTAGCTCACATTTTCTTATCAATGTACCTTTCATTGATTAAGGTGCTTTGCCTTTTATGCGTTCAAAATGAGAACTCATAGAACTCACATGCATAATTAACTCGATTGGATTGGCACAGAATCAAAATAATGTCAACACGATAGGTTGTAAACCTCAACTCGTGTGCTAGTGATGATCGATAAGGTTTATTTGATTTGTTCTTGAAACCTTTCAAGGCCATTAAGACTCCCACTGACTCCTTGACATATAAGATTCTCTTGTCAATAAACATTTCTTGACAAACAAATATTCAAGAGTTAGTGTAGTTTTTATCAAAACACTTCATAAATTGGTCCTAGTTGGTCTTTGTCTTATCTAGGACATCACAACTTACCTTCTTAATACTTTTTCACTCATTGTCACAGTCTTAACTCTAAGACTTGTTTTGGAACGAAGTATGATTGACTTCTTGATTTGACCATTTCTTTAATCTTTGATTCCTCTTCTTGGACATACAATTGTACCAAGACTCACTTAGAGGATCAATTGAGATATGGTTCTTAATCATTAAGACCTACCATAAAGCATAAAAAGTACTCTCCCTTCTTCTTAGAATGGAGAAACTTTTATCTTTCTGCCTACTTGATTCTTGTTATTCGTTCTACTATTGATTTAAACCTTTTCAATCAATTCAGAATTACACTTAATCTTATAAGTATAATCATATTTACTAAACCTTTAGTAAATCATGACGAATATCTCGTTACTCTTATGGTGGACTTTGATCACACAACTTTGTGTACTCGATCTCCTAGTCCTTCACTTGACACTTTGTCAATGAATCAGTCTAATTTCCAAATACAAAATTTCTCATTCATCGTGCATCCACGTTGCATGATTCCAAGTTTCTGTCCAATTGAAACTTGGGCGATGAGAAACTCTCCCTATTTGGTAATTTCTCGACTTTCCATAAATAACATAATAAGAACCAAATCCATTATTGCTAATAATAGAACCATTTTAACATCAATTTTTCATACACGCCATTGTAAGGATAAATAAATAAAATTTAAAATCAAAATTTATTTTATTGCGGAAAAATTTTGTCCTTACAATGCAACTCATTTGAAAACTTATGCTAATACATCTTTCTTAGCAATCTGATTCTAACTCTAAGTAGTAGCTCAAGAATCTAATCTTCGAGAAATGCGATCGAAATCCATTCCTTTACGGTTAGATTTTGCTCACTTCTTCCCTTGAGCTCCCTTTCTTTTCTTCGATCTTACAAAACATCAATTGTAATCTTATTACATTATGTATTAAGAATCTAGAATAGAAGCTTAAAAGAGTTAGTAAATGGATTTTACCTATATTAGAGCCATACGTTTCGACTCTCCCATCTCTTAGATCTCTTAGGTAAATGGGGCAGCTTCGTCTCCAATGCCCCTTCTCTTGGCAATAAAAGCAAATCGACTCTTTTGGAACAGGACATGCAACTACTTCAGACATCGCCTTTCTCTTATGATCAAACTTTTCGATCATAGCATGTCTTTCGTTGCCATTGTCTATATCCATAGAGGTATCGAAGGCAGATTTACCAATCAACTTTGCTTTTCTATTGCGCCAAATCATTGCAGATTCAGCAGCAATAAGCATATATGTGAAATCTATAAGGGTCACATCGCGGTTCATCATATAGTTCTCTCTTACGAACTCACTATACGAGTTAGGAAGTGACTGAAGAACCCAATCAACAACCATCTCCTCACTGACAACAGATCCCATCATTCTAAGTCTATCAATGTGCGACTTCATCCCTAGGACGTGTGCACACACCGACTTTCCTTCTTTATGTTTACTTGCCAAAAGGGCTTGAGTGATATTGAACCTTTCAATTTTACAATCTTGTGGGTTAGGGAGAATAATTGGAGGAGGAGGAAGTGAAGCATGATTTCTTGTTCCTCGATCGAATCGTGGAATATCATCTTCGTGTGGAATGCTTGTTCCACGGGATTTGAGAAGACCATAGTTGTCGAACTTTGATATCTACAATATGGGAGAAAACGAATTCAAGTTATTTGATTGATTGAGTCCTTAGTAAATCACCCAAATGAGATACTAAGGCTAGGACCCAACACAATACGCTACAACCTAGAAAAGGGATGCCGTAATCTAGTTGCAGAATATTTGAAGGTAAGTGAATGACGATTCACTAATTTCCACCATGAAAAACGAAAAAGAAATTTAAGTTTTAAATCTATGAAAACTCCTAGATCCTTTGAGATACATTGAACTTTCAATGGCATGTTTATATCTCGATATGCCCCTCTTATTTGTGACTGGGATGCCGAGGATCACAAAGCGGGTGTGAATAACCATGCAAACTTACATGGTGCCCTCACATGTTACAATCACCTATTCGATGTGCCGGTAAACCACACACGCTCCATCGAACTATGACAAACATTGAGTCACCCTTTGCTACCTTTGCTTAGACCCATTTAGTGTGCCGGTTAACCACACACGCTCCACTAACGTCTTCGCAAGGGCACAAAGTGTAATTTCATGGAATTGCATCAATTCACTTTTGCCTAAGTAACTAAGATTGGGAATTTTATGAAAACATTTAGTTACTTTAGTAATTCATTATACTTATAATGGAAGGTTTCGTCCTATCCTACCCGTTCGGCTAACGACCCTCCACTAGTCAAGAGTGCGGTGGGTAAGAGTGGATACCCATTCAATCGCCATTTTATAGGCAATTTCCTTAAACACCCCTTATAGACCAGTTTCGTGAATGAGGCCTACTAACGGTAAGACTGACCTTTAGTTATACATATATATAATGTTAGACTTTTAATGTTATATATAGTATAGGGTGTATTTTATAACTTTTAAAATACTATGTGGTTAACAATTATACTTTTAATTAAATGGTTAACCTAGACTTTTATGGATTTATTAAATATCTTTTAATTATACACCTTAATTAATTAATAAAACCATAAGGGTGTATTTGAACTTTTTCAAAACTAGGGTTTTAGAATTTAACATTCCTAATTAACTTTTAATCAACTTTTAAATTCCAAAACTTGATGGCAAATTTTGAAACATTTCAAATATTAGGGTTTAGAATTTAAATATGCATCAAAATTAAACTATTTAATTAAAATTTAAATTCCAAAACTTGAGGGCAAGTTTTGAAACCTTTTTCAAAACATTAGGGTTTCAACTATTTAAATTTCAAAACAACAAAACTTTTGGGGTTCAAATTTAAACTATAAAACCTAAAGGGCCAAATATGAAACTTTTCACAACAACAAGGATCAAATAACAAATAATTCAAATTAACATTTAATCACATAATTATCCATATTTGATGATTTCTTGCAAAATAATTTATCAATTTTCTTAAAATAATTAATCAATTATCTTATAAGGAAACAATTATCTTATTAATTGATAAATATCTTCAATTAGATTAAAAATATAGTCAAATATATCATATAATCGGATTAATATTAATCTAACATGATTAGGTAATTATCCCAATGCAAAAACAGCAAGAAATCCCGAGATAAGCACTGTCTGACGCACCGACTCGCCGAGTCACCCTCTGGAACTCGCCGAGTAAGGCTGACTCACCGAGTCCAAGAGTGACTCGCCGAGTCAGGTCGAACAGTGAGGCCAAAACACGATTTCAGTTACATCAAGCATCAATACAATAGAAACCAATCATGGCTCTGATACCACTGATGGGTTTTGGTCATAAGACATCCTATGTGCTCATACAAACCCTAAAGCTCGGATCTAGGTTTCTCTATTGTACATACTTTGAATCCAAGACTTTGAACCCTAATTCTAGCATATGGAAATCAGAATTCACATGTAAATAGGTTTAAGAACATACCTTGATTGTTATATAGCAATAACAATCCAATTCCTCCTTGAATTGACCTTGGAAAGCAGAGAGTCACAAGTGTCACTCCTCTAATGGCTTACAAACACCATAAGCAAGTGGAGAAGGTATAAAGAGAGAGGAGGGAGGTTAGAATTCGTCCTTAGGACCTCTTGGGAAGGGTTAGACGAATTCATGTGCCTTAGGGGGTTTATATAGGTGTAAAGATTTGGTTTTTAGTCCTTATCCTTATCTAGTTGCTTATCCACCAAGCAACCATAAGATAACTCTTAGAAACCCTTATCCTAGTCAAATTCTAAGTGATTATCACCTCAAATTCGTTCACCATATATATATAAGATAATCCTTACCTTATTTTGTAACTATCACATAATTACAATTCAGCCCCTCTAGTTTAATTAATTACACTTGATCACAAAGTTAATTCTTAATTAATTATTGACCAATATTAATTAAACAAATATGATTTCTCCTTTAATATATTTTTCTTATAACATATTAATAAATCATAATAACCTCTCTCTCTATTTATTTCTCCAATCAAGTTGCTTTGGTGAAGGCAACCCAAAAGGACCATGCACCATCGGGTCAAGTACATACCAAAATAGTTATGGACTTAGACACTAATCCAACGAGAACAACATGTTAGTACTAGGCTAGGGATCTTCAGGAATTGCATGATAGAATTGCCTGATTACATGATGCCTACTAGCCTAGGGTTTCCTTATATGAGATTGACATCATTACTGTAGTTACTTGTGTATGCATCACGGCTGTATATAATTAAGATCTTATAGCCTGAGAATGTTTGATTTGGCCTTATGTTCTATTCTTATTGATTAGGGCTTAGGGTAGGATCGAATATTCAAAAGTCTATGGGGTCCAACTTTATGTATGGCTAGCATACACTAGTGCTGCAGGGTTGATGGAAGTTTCAGGGATGGGTGGGTTGTGTGAGGCTGGGAGGCCAATTATGAGATTTTAGCATTCCTCTAGGAGTGAGGATTGAGTGCTCGCTATGTTTATGTATATTGTTAGGGCGTTGTGATGATACTTGAGACATATATGGGTAGGTGTGGATGGTAGTATGGGCCCGTACTACTGAAAGCACAAGACCCATACACATAGCAAGGAAGTCACAACCCCTAGGGTTTGGTTGGGAATTGGCTCTTTGTCATTATATGGGTTATCAGAGACCTTTCTGGTGTGTTACCAGAATGGTGGTTACGAGACGTCTTGACAGCAGATTCGAGTTATGATCGGGAGTTGGCAGCCAGGATAGGCCATCATTGTCAGTGGATTGTGTCGGTGAGATCATCCGAGGGGGGAGGTAATTGAGATTTTTATGGGGTCAGATTCCGGAGATGTTTGGGTCTATCAAGACTACCATGGTTGAATACCTTGATGAGCGCTATGTAGCCCTTGTTGAGACGGCTGCCGCAACAGCTGCAACGACGGCAGGGGGAGGAGCTGGTCGAGCTTTTCAGTACTGAGACTTGTTACTGGGACATATTCTGATGAGCAGAGGGCTACAGTTATCTGGGATCAGGAAGATGATTTGTACTCGTTATATTTCTGCGGGTGAGCGGGAGAGGATAACACCTTAGTCCCACAGGATGGTTATTCAACATTGTCAGAATTCAGTGATTTTAGTAAGCGTTATTGATTAGCGAAGGAAAGCGCCAATGGGAGTAACTTGTGGCTGAGATGTTAGTTGGAGCAACTACCTCTTTGTGTGACAACCCGAAATTTATTCTGTCATTCTTAACCCCTCCTTCCATTAAATAGCCTCGCTTTATAAATCATCCGTTAACCTTTTGGAAGAGGTTAATTAAATTGGGACTTTTATATTGACTTTGTAAGGGTTAAGACAAATTAGAAACACCCCAATATTCCCTTGAAAAAATTTAGTTTCAACCAAGTCAAAATACGACCACTTAATCGGGTGCGACCAAAAGCCCCGTTTAACGGCAGTATCGGGTAGATATCCACTGAGCCCAAAACTCAAACCCTATATAAGGGTGAGTGGACTCCATTTGGAGCTTTCCCACTCTCTCTCTCTCTCTCTCTACACACTCTCTCTACAACTTGTTTTCGAGCCAAAAACGCCCGTTTCGAGCCCCAAACTAGTAAGTAATCTATCCTAACTTGTTGTATAGCTTAGTTAACATGCAAATTCGTGTTTAAGACATCAAATAGGGGCAAGATTATGTGTTTACGGCCCAAGAACACTCTTGGACCGTGAACACCCTTAAGTGGGGTTTTTAAGCCCCAAAACCCCTCTAAACTATCCCTAGGGCTTAGATATGACTTGTGGACTTACACCTTCGAGCTTAGAACACCAAAACCTTATGATATGGAGAGTAAACATGAGTTTATGGCCCAAGAACACTCTTGGACCGTAAATCCCTCTTCATAGGCCGTGAACACCTTTTAAGGTGTTAGAAATGCCCTCAAACACCTCCTATGGCCTTGGAAAATGTCTAGAAGCAACCCCAACTGTAGTAAAGACATTAAACATCAATTAAACTGAGGAAATAGGAGTTTACAGCCGTAAACCCCCCTAGAATTGGTCCATGGGCCGTAAACTCCCAAAAGGTGGCCAAATGATGCCCTAACACCCCCATTTGACTTGGATAAATGCATAGAACTTTAGTTCCTACCATTTAAGACATTAAAACACAAAAAGAATATGCATATAGGAGATTATGGCCGTAAACTCCTTGTTTAGGGCCGTAAACTCCTCAAATGGTCCATTTAGAGCTTTAAACCCCTTCATATGCCATATATTTGGACCTAGCCTAATTCTATAAGTGAGATAAGACCATTTAGCATCCTAGAATACCCTCACCATGAGTTTACGGCCATAAACTCATGGGGAGTTGGTCTTAGGGCCGTGAAATCTATAAAGAGTTTACTCTTGAAGAGTAAACTCCCTATCTAGGCCATACATACTCATAGATATTACCCGGGACACCCCTAGCACTTAATCAAAGTGTTTTCCGCACTTTAGGATGCGTATACGTGTTTAATTAGTATTATATTCACTAATTGTATGTAAACATATGTCATCATATGTTAATAGGTCACTAAGTGTGTTCAAGTCTTTACTTGACACCAAACACCCAACCGGCACCTTCATTCGATCCACTTACAACAGGTGATTTCATACCCCTGAATTAACCTTTTAAATGCTTTTACATGCTTTTATGGGGGGAATACAAGTTAAAACATGCCAGTTATCATAACAATCACATGTGATTGATAACCACCATGCACAAGGATTTCTTACACTGTCAACTGGTTTACCAAGTATGATACTGTAAATGGTTTTCTAAAACGTTTTCACTTGTTCAAAGCTCTTCTCAAATTGCCTCTCGTGTTGTATGTTTTACTTCAAATTCAATTACAGCAGCATTTTAAACAAAGGTTTTCTTTACTTATATTGTTTTATCAAAGTTATAATCAAAACTTGTTTATGAAAGATTTTCAAGGGTTTCTAAAGGTTTCAAACTTATTTTACAAAAGAATACCAAGTCATGATTTTCTTAAGTATAAAGGTTTTCCAAAGTTTTCATCAAAGTTTTCTTTCCCTGTTTTTATACTCCTACTCTGTTAGATCTACTGCTTCGTTATACTTCTACTTAGTTAATGCTCCTACTTAGTTAAATACTACTACTTTGTTAACGCTTTTACTTTGTGATACGCTCTTACTTCGTGATACGGTTCTACTTAGTGATACGCTCCTACTTTGTTAACGCTTTTACTTCTTGATACGATTCTACTTAGTGATACACTTCTACTTGTTAACGCTTCCACTTCGTGAAACACTTCTACTTCGATAAACACTTCAACTTCGTTAAATGCTTCTACTTCGTGAAACACTTCTACTTCGATAAACACTTCAACTTTGTTAAATTCTTCTATGTAGTTAAATGTATGCCTGTGCTTGTATAGTTATATAAATAATGTTTAAAGGACTTAGGAAGGCTAGTTCACCCTATTTCCTTTTCTTTGTTGAGATGTGGTCTGGTGGGATCGGATATCCGTCCGAAGGTCATTTGATCATTAATTATATATTAAGTATACATGCATAGACATATAGGTTTACGTCGGTCAGTTATTTGTGAGTCTCTATCATTAGTCCAGTATTTACATCAGAACTCACTACACAAGATGCATCGTCAGAACACGGCCTTCTCCGTTGTCTAGTTGGTAACCAGAGTCTCCTGTAGGGAGAGCGGGCATTGTGTGTATAGATCTATACGGGATTGACACCCCCACACCCTGACTGCTAGCTACAGTCCACGGCCTACCAAGCCAAGGGGTGACAAATGTCACATTCTTTCCGACGCTTGCAGGGCGTCAAGTTCTCTAATGTCTATTAGTATGGTTACGAGTATCTCGGGGTTACCTTATAATTTATGGCCTCAAGGTAACGGGAATTAACATTGTATTCACTATTTTTAGACCTTACTAGACGTATCATTTATTTGATACTGTCTGGGGTCTGTATTCACTGTTTTTAGACCTTGCTAGACGTATCATTCATTTAATACTGTCTGGGGTATGTATTCATTGTTTTTAGACCTTGCTAGACGTATCATTCATTTGATACTGTCTGGGGTCTGTGTTTCCTTTCGTTAGACTGAGCTAGGCGTGTTGTTCATTCAATACTCTCCTGGAGTCTATGATTTCTTTTGCCTTAGTCAGCAATATTCACTGTTGAGGCATATGTTATTTTCCCTAATATTCTCCTACTTTCTTTAAAATCAAATACCGTATTTTGGTAATGATAGTGTTTAAGGGAAAATTACTTTTTACAACATAACTCTGTCGGGTCTTGGTAGAAGATTGCTTTTATTTAAGAAAATATAGGATTTTCTGGAAAGGACTCTAATACACTGTTGTTTCTAAACTACTACTTGTATAAAGTTACTTGAATAAAATGACACTAAATACTTATGAACTCACCAACATTTATAAAAATGCTGATACTCGCTTTCAAATAACTTGTATTCTCAGGTCAGCAATAGACAGGTACATTTCAGGAGCTTTTGGTGAAGACAGTTTAGTACCAAGCTGCACCTATACTACTACTTGTATCACTTTGATGTTTTTATGTAATGTAAACCATGTAAAACTATTACTATTAATGCAATGGTTATTGTACTTTGATTACTATACTGCATATGTTGTGATACTTGACATGACGTCATCCACCCCAGAACGTTTCCGCCGTTCCGGTTTTGGGGTGTGACACTTTGACTTTAGGATTTGACTGTGGGATCATTCGAGCATTAGGGATTGTTGGTTTCACTGGAATTCAAGAAGTGTTCAGCTAGTTCTTAGAAGTGTGTGGCCATTTGGGATTGGCTAGTAATGGAGCACTAGTGGGTAAGAGTTGGTTCTTATCTGATTGATCATTGAAAGGAGGAAAGATTGGGAATTCTCTAAATTTTCATGTATTGTGAAGACTTAGTCGAACACAAGTGGGGGAGAATCATCCCCGGATTCGGAAGCGGGGGTGGTTTCGAAACTGGGATAAGTTTCGCATCCCTGTCAGAAAGAAAGGCAGCCCAAGTGGTTGTTTGGTTTGAGGGTTGTGTGAGTTGGGAGTTCGGTAAAACTCCCCAGCATGTGTATCAGGACCTCTCGGTGCTTGATAGCAGAGTTTGGGAAATCAGTTTGGGGTTCTAGTCATGAATTGAGTTCAGTTTGGATGCTCGGTTGAGTGTTTGCTCAACACTGAGGGATTTGTTAACTGTCAGGGCTCGGCAGTACATTCAGCATGGGTGTGCGGGTTATTTTGCGTATGTGTTAGATACACGGGTCAGAGATCAGATCGCGGTTTCCCGAAATGGTGGGTGATTAACATGAAGTCTAGAGTTAGGCCGAGATTAGAATCCACGAAATGGATCAGGAGTTCGGAACCCTAAGTGGGGGAGAGTAGTTTGTATGGAAAGGATCACCAGGGGTGGTCCAATGTCACAACTGAAAATTTTGAGCCATGTAATCTATACATTCAAGTTAATGTGAATCAAAAACTTCAATCAAATACATCATACAAGTACTACAAGTAGTCATCAAACAATTGGAAAACCCTAGAAGTTCTTGTTAAGTCTATTTTGGACTAGAACTTCCTTATTGGATCCAAATGGACCAATAAGCTTCCAATTAGACTATCATGGGCTTAGAACCCTAATTGGGCTCTATTTGGACCCACACTAATTTATTTCAATATTATGGGCCATATTGGGCCTAGAATGAAATAAATTGAAAGCTTTGATCCATAATTGACCTAATTTGACCCTAACAAGTTATAAAAATCACCTTTATATTTATTTGGACCAAAAATCACTCAACTTAACCATGAGAATTGGGCTTAAGCATTTAAGCCCCAAATTTTTCTTTTCCCTTCCAAAATCTCGGCCCAAGGCCCAAATCCAAGAAAGAGTTGACTATTTGCTTGCCACCTCACTATTACCCATAGGACTTCCATGCATTATTTCCCATTCTTCCATGCAAATCACTTCAAGATCACATCTCTTCTTCTCTCCTCTCTCATTCTCGGCCGAGAGCAACACCACACACACACAAAACACTCACAAACTCTCTCTAAAATTCACTCAAGATTTCTTCCTCTTCTCCATCCAAAATCTCGAAAATTAGGAAGCATTCAAGGAAGTTCTTCCACAAAATCATCATCTAAGGTAAGGTTTTGCTTGGATCTATGACTTGTATTCCTTATTTATCAAAAATCTCTTCCTAATCCATGCAAAAATCATGATCTTGCACTCTAGAAACCCCATAAACTCGAAAAGTTCATCAAGGAGTGCAAAGGCCAAAAATCACTTCATTTCTTCCAATCTTTCTTCAAAAACCGAATCAACACCCAAGGTGAGCTTCATACCCCCTATTTTCTGTTTTTATGAGTTTTGTGGGGGGGGGGGGGAATACAAGTGAAAGTGTAGATCTATATGTGTTTTGTATGCCTTGTATGATTTCCATGCTTATATGTATGCTTTTGTGTGTTATAATGTTGGATCTAGCCATAAAACCCCTCAAAACCGAGATATATCTTGTGTGAAATTATTTTAGCTTCAAATATACTTCTACATACAAAGTGTTTCAAGAAAAATGGCTAAGTGGTTTAGTAACAATTTTCTTTGGATTAAAAACACAAATTTTGGGCCTAAAATGTGAAAAATACAAAATTAAGGGTCTAAGTTGGCATACCACGAATTCTTCCGGATGAAGTGTGCCAAAACAGTTTCCATAAATCAATTTCTGGAAATATACTCATTTAGGGGATTAAAAACATAAATTCCAAGCTTAATGGGCTAAAAATGACATTTTTGGCCCAATGAGGCCCATTATGCGAATTTTTCTGTTTTGGAGGGCCAAAACTGTGATTTTCTGTAAAACAGTGGACTATAAGTGTTCCAAATCCTTTTCAAAGGTTTAAAATGCTTTTTAAATTTAAAAAGGACCAAAGTTGAAAAATTTTTCCAATTTGGGCCAAAATTGTCAAAGTTGCGAAAAGAAGGGGTTAAAACCGAGAAAACTGCATTTTTAGGGACTTAAACTGTTTTCTATGAAAAATATGCTGAAAAATATTAATTTCAATAATTTTTGGTGTTAAAATGTCAAGAAAATTAATTTAAGGACCAAACCGGGAAATATTAAATAAAAGGGGTGAAAATGTAAATTTTTACAAATAATGAGGGGCTGAAAACAGAAATATTTCAAGGCTAATTCAATATACACAATTTGATTAAATAATAGCATCGCGACTATCGACGAAATACAACACATTACAATACCAAAAGTCGTTGTTAAACGAATTGGCTCGGTCTCGAGCCAATAGAAATCTACAACTACTAACTCTACGACACTACGGTTCATATAAATAACGTTTGGGAACTTAGCTTACATACGACTGTGCACAGACGTCTACGCACCATCTTCGGGCCCCAAAAGTGTAAAATCTTGCTTGTTGGGCCTAGCTAGCCCGATGACCTGATCTTAAGGCTCGAAGACGCATATTTTCTACGAAGTGTTGAGTTTCACCGACTCGGCACAACGTAGAGGGACTTTCAATGGCTTGTATACCACTGGTCCCCAAGGGTCCTTGGTATTGCTAGAAAAGTCTGCATATTTTACGAGGCGGGTCGGGGACCCCTCGCACGCATATTATCCCCAACCGATTAATAGAGTCATCGAGGCCTTCGTGTCCTCTTACTCTTCGGATGTGGGACGACACATAGTCAGGGCGGCTGGATAACGTGATTTGTACGAACGACGCCTTCGGGATCGTTAGTATGGCTATGAACTGGGCGTTTGTGTAATGCGGGTTCGTAGTAAATAATCATGCTCAAAAATAATCCAACGTCGCCTGGGAATGACACTCCTATCCTTGTAATGGTTTCAACGCAACTTAACGTTTTTTCAAAGGATTAGGAAAACATCGGGTTTTCCTAGGTTTTTTCAAACATATCGGATTCGAAACGCATATAATTTTTTTAATAAACAATTTTCACAAGTATAGAAACAAACAGGCATACCTATGGATCTCCACAAACATTTTCGAAAGTTTTTCATTTCAGAAAATATCGGATTTTCTGGTGGTTTTCAAACAATACAAACATTGGATTTCAAGCATTACTTATGAACTCACCAACATTTCATATGTTGACGTTTTTCAAAATACTTGTATTCTCAGGGAACCAGTGAATCAAGGGAAATCATATTCAGTGACGGTTGCAGTTTAGTTTTGTATGAATTGAACAAATTAATTTTTGGGAATGTAATGTTTAACCAATGTATTTCATGTAAACACTATTGGTTGTACTGTATTGATGAATGGTGACGAATGTTGTTATGTTTCATATATATTCAATGTCATGGTATACAATTGAGTCACGACAGCCCCCGGACGTTTCCGCCGTATGGTTCGGGGGTGTGACATCCAAGGAGACGCTCAATGGTTTAGAGTGGTCCAGATGACTGAAGGCCTGGTAAGGTGGTCCAGTCATGCTGAAGACTATATATGTGTTTGTATATTTATGTGTCGGTATTGAGCATGCTGCTATGTTATATCAATCAGTAGGTCTGTTCCTAAGTATTGAACGTATTGCTGGATTAGTGTGAAGACTCCAGTGTAATTTTTGTTTGATTGGAAGTTGTTATTAGAAATCGGATGGACTACAGCGGATCTTGATGATCTCATCAGTTCGGAGTGTATCATGGGATTAATCGGTTTGGATCAGGTAATACTCCAGTTAGATGACCGGGAGTAGATCTGAATGGGTATCCATCAGTTCTAGGAAGGCTTGGGATTAGAATGTTCAGTCGTTCAGGTTCTGGGAACCGGATTAGACCTGGTTAAGCAAATGATAGGACTGTAGGAGCGCCACTACAGTTATGAGGCTAAGAAAGCAGTGGATTGTTTGAGGTTACATGTGATGTAAGACTACCATTGGTCATGTAGCAATCGCATTTATCCATGGGTTGGTAGCAATGAGATTCGACGCATGGATCTGATCGGTTGGATCAGGAGGTTGTTGGAGTCACAGTGGGCTAATAACTAGTGGTAACTAGTTCTAGGGAAGGATTTCTTTCGAAAGTCATATGAAACAACTATGTGGGAGTCCTTTAACTCCACGACCGGGCCGGGACCCGGTATGTCAGATGATTGGTGAAAGGATTGAGATCAGGGAGGTCTCGGTAGATTATGGAAAGTGGTCGTGTGGAAACATATTGCTTCAGGTAGATCAGTGTTCAGACAGTCTCAGTGTTTAGGACGATATTAACGAATTGGGTTGTCTGATGTATGAGAAAATCTTGATTTTGAAACCCCTAGATATCAGGGGTTTAATATTTAGATGAGAGACAAGCGGACTGGGCTCAACAATGATGATTTGGTATGAGAGGTCTGTCCGAAAGCCAGACCATCTCGAGACTCCAGATTCCGGATTAGATAAATGTGATCATATTGTAAGGGATTCGTTTATTTTCCTTGTTTAGAACCCTGCGAGGGTTGGACATGGTTGCCTTGGAGAGACTAGAGTTTCACTCGGGGTTGTAACCAAGTAGTTCAAGTTGTTTGGCATGTAAGGAATGACAAGAAGTGATTTCGAGGAAGAAATCAAATTTAAGTGGGGGAGAGTTGTAACATCCCGTTTATAATAAGATAATTAAATAATAAACCTGGGGCTCGAGAAGTAACATTTATTATTATTTAATATTATTATAGTCCGAAATCAAATAATAATTAGTGGGGTGTTGGTTTCGAGGTGCCAAATGATATACTTTTGATTTCCGAGAGTTAAAGTGCAATTTCAGGATTTATTTGAAAAGGATTTCAGAAGTTAGGGTGTGTTTGGTAAATATGGTACCAGAATTGTAATGAATTATGAAAGATGGGGGTTATTTGGTAAATATTGTATCAAAGCTGAAAGGATTTTGAAATCGGAGGGTTGTTAGATAAATTTCGGACTTCATCTGAAAGGAAATTTAGAAGGCAGGCTATAAAACGTAACTAATGGACTTTGTTTGAAGATATTGAGAATGAGAGGGACCAGTTATGTCATTTTCTCTATATGGTTGCATGAACCGGGTATTTAACTGTTGACTTCCCGTCAACAACCCTAACCCTAGACACAGCATCGGCTGCCTCCCTTATACTTCCCTCCAGCCGTCACCATCCCCTCTTCAATCTCTTAACCCCGGCGCCGCCATGTCGCCTGTTCTGATTAACCAAGACCATTGATGAGATCCTCTATGATCAGAGGAACTGAAGACCACCAGGGGCCAACGGACGATCCTCCTACAGTCGGTTCCTTACCTCTAGCCGTTGTTGTGCCGTCGCTGTTGATGACGGAGCTGCCGACGAGGTCAGCGAACCGTCGACTCTTCGTTTTTGTTGCTGCTATACTCGGTGGTTTCGAACCACCTTCTTCCCTCTTCATTTCCATCCTGATGGCTGCCTCACTATTACCGTTTCGAGGCTGGCACCCTCTGGCCACCACATGCCGTCGTGGATTGGTGGTTGAGCTCATGGAATCGCGAAGCTATCATCGTTGTTATCCGTTTCTTGTGCTGCCGCCTTCGCCACCCACCTCAGTAGGTGCTTGGTTTATTTTCCGAGCAAAAAGGGACTTGTGTGCATGATTGTGGGTTGTGTCCGTGATGGGAGAAGGACGCCGGAGTACCCCTTGGCCAAAGATCCGAAGAAAGACCACCGCCACAACTGCAGGGTGGTGGCTGCCACCATGAACAGCCTCCTGCCACCATTAGGTGGCTATGTTTGTGTGTGTATTTTTACAAGTAGTGTGTGCATGTGTTTCAGCGTGTCTCGCAAGATTGGGTGTCTCGGTTTGCTACTGTCGGAGAGAAGTCAAGAAAAACCACCATGGTCACCGGCCATGGTGGCTGCCGCCTCAAGACCGCCATGGAGGGTGTGTATGTTGTTGTGTGTGTTTATTAGTGTTGTGTGTGTGTATTTGAATATGGCATTGTAATGTGTAATCCATCGGAATAGTAAAGATAACCCTAACAACCACCATGAAGTGGTGGCTACCGCCTCCTTTCGCCACCGGTCGCCGTGTCAGGTGGCGGTGTGCCTTTTTTGGTTTGTGACTCGTTTGGATGTTGGCAAGGGACTACTAAACCCTAATGGGCCAAAGGAAACCCTAATAGGCCCAAAGAGACCTCAATGGACCCAATAAAACCCTAATGGGCTTGATGATATTCTAGTGGGTCTGATAGGCCCAATAAAGACCTAATTGACCTTAAAGCCCAACAAATTGATAAATGGACTAGTAATTAGGGTTTGGAAAACCCTAATGGCTTAAAACCCTAATTTGGGGAATTAACCGGGACACGCGGGAATTATTTAATAACTTGAGATATTAAATAATAATCATTGGAAAATTAATCTAAGGTAATAAAGGACTTATTGGATTAAGTCCTTATTGGATTATGTCATTATTAGATTAAGTCCTTAATGGGTTAAGTAAGCAACACTTAACCCTAATCATCATTTCATGTGAAAACCCTAATTTTGGGATTATGGGCTTGGACTTATTGGGACCCACTTTTGGGCGATTGGAAAGGAATTATGTATTAAGCCTAATCACACCATATGACTTATTTAGTAAAGTGAGGGGCTTAATGGATTAATTCCTTAATGGGTTAAGTGAGAAACACTTAACCCTAGTTGTCATTTTATGCAAAACCCTAATTTCACTTGAGCCTTGAGTTGGGCCTTCTTATAGGGTTTTGGTGGTTAG
The DNA here is from genome assembly GCF_051521515.1 of Lactuca serriola. Classification (NCBI taxonomy): domain Eukaryota; kingdom Viridiplantae; phylum Streptophyta; class Magnoliopsida; order Asterales; family Asteraceae; genus Lactuca; species Lactuca serriola. The sequence continues at coordinate 20,555,180 of NC_136412.1, read as the reverse complement.
ACTATTGATGGACCATCCAAGAACAAGTTAATGGACGTAATTAGATGGGCTTTAGGATAAGGCCCATGTGAGGAGTTGGGCCCAATTTGGAAGATTGGGCCATATGTTGGGCCTTGGCCCATTACTTGACCTTTGGGCTTTTGGAGTGTGAGTGGACCTTGAGCTTGGAACCCAATTATTAATTGGGTATTGTTTGATGTTGACAGTTTGGGAATCTGTCAATCAGCACCTGGAGTGCACCTGCGAGACTTCAGCAGTGTCAGGTGGGTTCTCCTCACTATATCAACATGGTCTAAGGTACCAAGGCCGGCCCTTTATGAATTGTATTTGGAGTATTGCATGTTATGCTTACTGATTTATATCCTGGTAGTTAGGATGGTGATATGCTATGCTTTAGTGACATGTTAGGTCGATATCTTGGTTATGGGATTGTTGCTATGCATTGTGATCTGTTAGACCGGTTCGATTGTTATATATATATATACATGCTAGTGTTATATGATGTCTATGTGCACATGATTGTCCTGGTTATAGGATGATGCTATGTTAGTGACCGGTTAGGTCTGTATCCCGGTTATTGGGATGTTGCTATGATTGGTGATTTGTTAGATCGGTTTGATTGTTATATAAATGAGCTAGCATATGATATTTATGTGCACATGTGTGTTTGTGATTGGTGGTTGGGTTGAGGCGGTCCTGCTTTGTGCTATAGGCCAACATACCCGGCGAGTGGTCCAGATAGGCTATAGGCCCTGCGTGGCGGTCCAGACATGCCGAAGGCTCGAAGAGCAGTCCAGATAGACTGAAGGCCTGTGAGGCGGTCCAGTCAGGCTGATGACTCATTATGGTTGTTGTTCTGTATTTTTTATATGATATGGTTATATTGGTATGGCGTTGGTATTTTAGGGAAACTCACTAAGCTTCGGGCTTACAGTTGTTGAATTTATTTCAGGTATTTCTGATGAACGTGGGAAGGCGAAGGCGTGATCTTGCACCTCCTTATATTTTCATGATTGATTCTGGGGATACTATGTTGTCTAAACTATTTAGAAAACAAATTGTAATGATTTAATGGTTTAAAATGTTTTAAAAAGTTTTAAATTGGATTGAATTTTTATGGGTGTTACAAAGTTCTTTAAGGGCATTCATTTGCATTAACCGGTTGGTACGAAGTTCAGCCAACTCAAAATTACACATCTTTAAAGCCCAATATGCTTTATGCTCTATTTCAACGGGCAAATGACAATTATTTCCATAAACTAACCTATATGGTGTAGTACCAATAGGTGTTTTGAAAGCTGTTCGAAAAGCCCAAAGTGCATTATCAAGTTTATCCGACCACTCCTTTCAATTTCCTCCAACCGATCTCTCCAAAATCCTTTTTAACACCCGATTTGTCACTTCAGTTTGTCCACTTGTTTGTGGATGATAGGATGTCGAGAACCTATGGTGTACCCCATATCGTTTCAACACTTTAGCTAATTGATCATTTGCAAAGTGAGTGCTCCGGTCACTAATAAGAGCTTTAGGAACTCCAAACCTTGAAAATAACTTTTTGAGAAATCGCACCACCACTCGAGCATCATTAGTAGGTAATGTTTGTGCCTCCGCCCATTTAGATAAGTATCCGACTGCCACCAAGATATATTTATTCCCTTTTAACATTGGGAAAGGTCCCATAAATTCAATCCCCCCAAACATCAAATATTTCACAAACTTGAATATTATGTTGGAGCATCTCGTTTCGGGATGATATGTTCTCTGCTCGTTGGCATGAATCACATTCTTTGACATATTGGGCAGCATCTTTAAAAATTGTAGGCCAATAGAACCCAATATCAAAAAAAAGCCGTATAATGTGCTCCATGATGTCCCCTAGTGGGCCCGCTATGACAATGTTCCAAGATTTCCCGACTTTCTTTCCCGAACACACATCTTCGTATCATCCCGTATGCGCAGCTTCGGAAAAGGTATGGCTCATCCCAAAAGTAGTACTTGATTTCTGAAAAGAATTTCTTCTTTTGTTGGCGGGTTAAGTCTTTTGGAATGTATTCAGTTGCTAAGTAATTAGCTATATCCGCAAACCATGGCACCTCTCCTGCTATTACCAAAAGTTACTCATCGGGAAAATCATCTCCAATCTTGTGTTCTTCCAATTCCTCAAAATGTGGGTTCTCTAATCTTGATAAACGGCTGGCAGCTACGTTCTCCATTCCTTTTTTATCTCATATTTCAAGATCAAATTCTTGTAAAAGTAGGACCCAACATATCAATCTGGGCTTAGCATCTTGTTTAGCAAAAAGATACTTAAAGGCAGAATGGTCGGAATTTATCAAAAGCATATACCACCGCTAGCAGCTCCTTCTCGGTAGTAGTGTAGCTCTCTTGAGTTGGGTTCAAAGTTTTTCTTGCATAGTAAATAGGTTGAAAATGTGTATCAACCCTTTTCCCTAAAGCAGATCCCACCACATAGTCACTAACATCACACATCAGCTCGAAAGGAAGATTCAAATTTGGGGCTATCATGATAGGAGTAGTGTTTAATCTTTCCTTTAATAAATGAAATGCTTCATGATATTCTTTAGAGAAATCGAATGGAGTGTCCTTCAAGAGTAGTTGAGTCAAAGGCCTAGTTATCTTTGAGAAGTCTTTAATGAAGTGACGATAAAATCCTGCATGGCTAAGAAAACTCCTTACCCCTTTTACATTTGTTGGAGGGGGTAACATAGCTATTGTGTCCACTTTTGCTCTATCCACTTCTATCCCCTTCCTTAAAACTTTGTGTCCCAACACAATTCCTTCTTTTACCATGAAGTGGCACTTTTCCCAATTAAGGACAAGGTTGGTCTTCTCACATCTAGCTAGCATCAAATCCAAATTGGATAAACAATCTTCAAAAGATGACCCGAAAACCGAGAAGTCATCCATAAAGACCTCCATAAATTTCTCGATCATGTCGTGAAAGATGGCCATCATGCATCTTTGGAAAGTAGCTGGTACATTACATAACCCAAAATGCATGCGTCTATATGCGAGTGTTCCCCTTGGGCATGTAAAAGTGGTCTTCTCTTGGTCTTGTGGGTCGATTGGAATTTGAAAATACCCCGAAAAGCCATCGAGAAAACAATAATATAGATGACTAGAGAGCCTTTCTAGCATTTGATCGATAAAGGGCAACGGAAAGTGAACCTTGCATGTAGCATCATTTAGTTTTCTGTAGGCGATGCAAACGCGCCACCCGGTTACTATTTTTGTTGGAGTTAACTCGTTGTCTTCATTGGTAAACACTGTCATTCCTCCTTTCTTCGATACCACTTGCACCGGACTTACCCATGGACTATCGGAGATTGAGTAAATGATCCCAACATCTAGTAGTTTAACCACCTCTTTTTTCACAACTTCTTACATGTTTGGGTTAAGTCTTCTTTGGCGTTGAACTACAGGTCTAGCTCCATCTTCTATGTTAATCTTATGAGAAAAATAAGCTGGACTAATCCCCTTGATATCGGTTATCTTCCATGCTATGGCACCTTGCCTTTTCTTTAGTACTCCCACAAGGCTTTCTTTTTCATGTTTGGCTAGATCAATAACTATAATTACTGGTTTTTGTTGGCCATCTTGAAGAAATGCATACTCCAAGTGATCCGGTAGAGCTTCAAGTTCAGTTTTTGTGTTCTGAATGCTGAACACGTCGAGTACAGTGAGGGGACTCGTCAAGTCCTGGGTTAAATTCGCGACTGATCGGGTTTCTTCGAATGGACTCGCCGAGTCGGTGGGTGTTACTCGTCGAGTCGAGCTTTCTGCACTTCTAATTAGATCATATATTCAGCTTCCTCGAGCAGTCTCTCTATCTCCATCTGGTCTCTTTCAGCATCAAATTCTTCTTCAAAGGTGATGGTGGACTTGCTGGGCTCATCTTCTTTCCATTCCTCCATTAACTCTTCCAACATATCAACCGAGAATGACATGTCATCACTGCTCCTTGCATGCTTCATGGCTTGATCAACTCCAAATGTAGCTAATTCGTCTCCCACCCTAAGACTAAATTTGGAATCTCGCATGTCAACTATAGCACTCGCGGTGTTGTGGAAAGGTCTTCCAAGTATGATTAGGACTTGAGGATCCGCTTCCATGTCTAGTACTATGAAGTCCGCGAGGAACACAAAGTTATCAACTTTTACCAATAGATCTTTGTATATTCCCTTTGGGAATGTGACCGTTTTATTTGCTAAGTTAACTGCCATTCGAATTGGCCTTGGCTCCGAAAGATCTAATTTCTTGAAGAATGAGTACGACATGAGATTTATAATTGCCCCCGAATCAGCCAATGCATAAATAGTAGCTAAGTTTCTGAATTGACAAGGCAAGGTTAAGCTTCCCAAATCACCCTTCTTCTTAGGTAATTTGTTCAACATGGCAGCTGAGCAATTATCATTTAGGACCACTTTTTTCACCTCTTCCATCTTCTTTCTATTAGTTAGAAGCTCCTTGAGGAATTTGGCATATTTAGGCATTTGTGCAACCGCCTCGATGAATGACATATTAATTTGGAGAGCTTTTATATGTTCTAGAAACTTTTGGTAGTCAACATCATTCTTTTCTTGTCTAGCTCGAGCTGGAAATCGCAGTGGAGGATGATATGGCTTAACAGGAGGCCTGTTTTTCTGTTCAGGTGGGGGACTCGTCGAGTCCATAACTTCAACTCGGCGATTCGGATTGAGAAATTTTGATTATTCATCTTCTGCTTCTTTCTCTTGCACCAACTTAGGATATTCTTTCTGAATAGGGGTCAGAGGAGTTATAATCTTCCCACTCCTAGTTTTCATGATATTTATATGTACGCGTTTTGGGTTACTTTCAGTATTACTAGGAAGTCCACTCGGTCGTCTCTCGTTCACTTGTTGTGCAAGTTGGCCCAGCTGCTTTTCTATGTTGAGAATGGATGCTTGCTGATTCCTAAGCAGAGCTTGTTGATCTTTCATCAAAATTTGGAGTTCTCTCAACATGTTTTGTTGATCTTTTATCGCATCATCGGTATAATTATGCATTTTCTCAAACGCGGCTACGAATCTTGTAAGCATGTCTTCCAAGTCTGATTTCTTTTCATGCATCGGTTCCTCCTTTTGATAAAAGCCTCTTTCTTTTTGCTTATACTTTTCTTCCCTTGTCTTTTTGTAATCATCATATGGTAGCCATTCTTTCTTGGGTTTTCACCAATTGTCATCATACCTATCACTACTTGAATAGCACACTTGTACTTTCTGGTTCCTGTTCTCGTCAAGGTCACAATCTTTAGTAAGGTGAGGCCCTTTATAGTTTTCACATCCCACTCTAATGGCATGGATGGATTGGTCCATCTTAGTCATTCTTTGCTCCATGCTTTCCAATTTTGCCATCATTGATGCCATGTCATCAGTAATAGAATTCATCGCCCATCAAGTCAAGTCATTCCTTGGGTTATGATATTCTCTAGAGTGCTTAGAGAATTCTTCAATTAGATCTTTTATCACCGCAGGTGACTTCTTTGTGAGAGGTCCTTTCAAATCAAGGAGCTTCCTAGTTGTTACATTTACTCCATCATAGAAAATGGAGACTTCTTGTTGACTGTTTAGATCATGATATGGGCAGTTCGTTAGTAAGCCCTTGTATCTTTCCCATGCCTCATAAAGTGACTCTCCAGCTTGTTGTTCAAAATTGGCTATGGATATCTTCAACTTGGCTATCTTTTAGGGAGGGAAAATTGGTCTATAAATTCCTCTTTCATTTTAGCCCTAGTAGTGATGCATCTTGGAGGGAGTGATATCAGCCGATCTTTCGCGACCCCTTAAATGTGACCGGTAGCATACAAAGTAAAACAATGTCACGAGGTATATTAGGAACATTGAAGTAGTCGGCTACGTCTTTCACCTCGTCTAGATGATTGTATGCGTCTTCGTGATCCTTCCCGTAGAATGGGATCTCCTTAAGTTGAGCAAGTATGTGGCCTTTAAGTTCAAAGGTGGCAGTTGTAGGAATTGCGAGTTGCACGAGTCTTGGGCCATTATCGTCACACATTCTTTTCTTCCATTCGTCCATGGAAACTTCATCGATGTTAGCCATGGTGTTAGCGGGTTCGCCTTCAAAGTCGCTTTCTTCTTCGGATTCGGAATCGTAATCGATTACTTTTGGAAATGGATTTTCTTCAAAATGTTCTAACTTGCTTTCCTCGCTCTTTTAACTGCTGGTTTCACCTGTGTTCTTGCTTTTCTTCTTCCCAAAGACCGACTTAAGGTCTTTGAAAGTTGATTTCCTTGACGGGTTAATGTCTTCAACGGCCTTGTCTTTGTTCTTTCTAAGAGCGGATTCCGGATCTTCATATGGAGGAACTAGGGGTGTGTTGGATCCTCGGGTCATGTAATACCTGAAATCAAAACAAGAAACACGCATAAAAAGAACAAAAACAAAATAAAAGATGAAACTAAAAAATTGCCTTGGACTCGTCGAGTAGCTTCGACTGCATTCGGCGAGTTTAAGGTTAAAACAAAAAATATATATATATTTAGAAAAAAAAAATTCTAAAAAGAGAAAAACTTAAAAACTTAGCCTAAGAACTAAATTACTAAAGCAGTAACTTTGTGCAAGATATATCTTACACAAAGGATTGATAACACTAGTAGTTAAAATTAATTTTTGAACTGTTCCCCGACAACAACGCCAAAAACTTGATGTGTATAAAAATGTAATAGTTTTAATCCTACTTTTAAGATATAATTTAAACACACAAAGGCAGTGGACCTGTCAATTAGTGGTATAGTTGTATAAGTAGGGTATCGAACACGGGGAACAGTAATTAAACTAATAACTAGGATTAACTAAACAAGTAATGAAAGTAAAAGGTTTTCTCCAGTTTTACAAGACTAGAAACTTAACAAACTAACTAACATGCAAATTAAGTAATTGAAAGCTAAAACAAGTAAAAACCCACTAAATTCAATAATAAAAAGGCTTCTGTTTAGGTTCGATTCATTTACTCCTATGTTTGATTTTATGGGAAGTGCAATGGATTAACTGTTATTGGCTACCGATTAAGGTGATTTGATTCACATTCGCTATTACCAATCCTTAGAAAACAAATTAATTTAAGCAGTGATCAAGTGACTAAACTAATGACTTTCCTAGTTTATTTATTCAGGTTAAATAAGACTTGTAATTAGCTAATCAAATTAATAATTCAATTAACCTCTTGTTGATGGTTTATCACACAAGCTCACACATTAATTTATCCATTTTCTAGTTAACCCTAGTTTTACATTCGCTATTCCAAGGCACATAATAATGTTTTCACATAAATCACATGAGGTAAGCAATTAAGAGACGTTCATGAAGCTTAATTACTTGTCAGTTAACAGAAAATAGTTGTGGTTAATGCATAAGGTTCTTTAACAAGCTTAATAAAACATAATTCATCAATAAATAATAAATCCAACTATAAATCAATCCATATTTGTAAATTTATCTACCCTAAACAGAAACTATAAGGTTTAGCTCATAATTACAGTAAAAGACAACTCAAAATCGAAGTTTAACAATTCACACATGGTTCAATTAAAGAATAAAGTAAAGAGTAAAACTTGTGTTGCCTTAAATATCCTAAGAATTGAAGATTAGGGTTTCTCTCACAATTTCCAAAGCTTCAGTTGCCTTCCTAGTTGCAAAATACTTCCCCAAGGATTCCAGAGAAAATTGGAATTCGGGAATTTGGATTCTATTTATAGATTTCAGAATACAGGGTCGACTCGTCGAGTAGGTAACCGACTCGCCGAGTCCCCTTTGTAGAATCCGTGTACAACAAGGACTTTGTGTTTGCTTCGCGAACATTCGTGGGTACTCGTCGAGTAGACGTTCAGACTCGTCGAGTCCTTCAGGATTTTGGCTCTTTTTCTTCTTTCTTGAATTCCCCAGCTTCTGATTGTATCTCCTGCTTCCTTTTGCTTCCGAGCACATTTTTTAGACTGAAAATACAATTTAAACATAATTAAGTACCTTTTGTCCACAAACTGCAATAAATTAGCTAATAAATAATAAAAATCTATACTAAATATATAGCTAAATATGCACATATCAGAAAACTCACCTCAAAATCGTGTAGTGTCTGCACAGATCTTGGTATGAAAACCAACTCTCCCGAATCCTCGATCCCCACACTACAACTTTTCTAACTTATCAATTCATACTCGTAACCCTTATAAGGGTCAACTCAAGTCAAGACAAAGTCAAGGTCAACACCTTGGTCAATGGTCAATCATTTGGTCAAAGTCAACATCTGGTTGACTCAACTCGCCGAGTTGGTCCACCAACTCGCCGATTCCCCATATCCACAAAATGCCATAATCTCGTCCCTACTCGTCGAGTCTAGTAAGAGCTCGACGAGTTCGCCTTCATCAACACATCAGACTATCTTCAACCAACTTGCCGAGTTTTTCCTTGAACTCTTCGAGTTCATATTCATCCATAAGAAGGTGTTCAGTCTATGACTCGCTGATTTCCCCTTGAACTCGTCGAGTCTGTCTTCATGTGGATGGGACATTACCTTGAACTCGCCGAGTTCTATGATTTCCAGGTCCCTAGTGAGCCTAAACAACTGAGGGACCTTCGATCTTAGCATCTGGTCCATCAATAGAAAGGATTTGGTGGAAAATACGCCCCGACTCGCCGAGTCCCATGAACAACTCTGTAACGCCCCGATTCTCAGGTATTGTTTAAATAAGATTTATTGGGATAAGCTCTACTTGACGAGTTGGTTGACCTACTCGTCGAGTAGCAGCGAGGTGGGATCGCGTGTTAAGTGACCTACTCGACGAGTCCATATTGGGACTCGACGAGTAGGAGCTGGCAAATGAAACCCTAAATCCTGGGGTTTGCACCTCTATTTAAAGGAGCCGCAGCCTCCTTTGGCCTCTTTGCAGCCTTTGAGAGCCCCTTAAGACCCTAATACACGTGTGTGTGTGTGCCCATTGTGTGTTTGAAGCTTGAAAAGAGGATCTTTGGAGGGAGAAGGCTTGGAGAAGAAGGAGATTGGAGCAAGTAAAGTGTGGGAATCAACTCTTATCTCAGTTATCATCTTCTGTAGGTAACCACATCTCCTTTTCCTTGTGAATCTCTTCTATTGGTTGAGTTTTAGGGTTTTTGGTGAGATAATAGGTTGGAAAGATGAGCTATGAGCTAGATCTGAGGTTGTAACTTCAGATCTGGACCCTCCTTGGATTCTAGAAGCATAAAGTTTTAGTTTTGGTCATGATTAAGGTCCCTCTTGAGTATGAAGTTCCATTAAGAACTTAAAATAGGCATTTAGAGCCTTTATATTCATGCATGCACGTAAAGTATGCAACTTTACGTGATAAGCATGCCCTAGGAGCTTGGATCTGTGATTTGGAGCCGCTGTATGGCTCAAAACAAGTCTGTATGGAAAGTGGATCGAATGGACTCGGCGAGTCGAAATGTTGACTCAGAGAGTCACATGAAGATGGCCGTGAACTCGACGAGTTGGATGAACAACTCGGCGAGTCCGATGAAGATTACCATAAGACTCGACGAGTTGAAGAACAACTCGGCGAGTCAGATGAATTTTCCCTAGAATATGTATGTGTGTGTATCCGTCGAGTTGCAAGGAGGGAACTCAATGGATGGCCGTAAATTTTGAACGAGAATTGAAGGAACTCGACGAGTCACCCCGGTGACTCGGTTATTTGGATTTGATGGGTCTTATACAAACAATCCTATGTGTGCATGCAACCCTAGAGTTGGATCTATGTTTTCACTATTAGTTATACAACTTTATGAACACAAAAAGAAACCTAGGATACTCCTATGATTTACGAAATCCACAAAGGAGAATAGAATACATACCTTTTGTTGTTATATAGCAATAACAACTAGCTCCTTGAATTTCCTTAGCTCTTGAAAGCAAGTACCACAAGTGTAGTACCTCTAATGACTCATAAACACAATTAGGGTGAGAGGATGAATATGAGAGAGAGGAAGGGAGGAAAAAGGCTCTAAAATTAGACCTTAGTAGGGTTTCTCCAAGGGTTGGCTGAATTTAGTGCCTTAGGGTGCTATTTATACTTAAGGCTAACAAGGGTTTCAAGGTGGAAACCCTAATCCCTTAGCTTAGGGCCTAAGCAAGTCCATGAACTCCTTTCCTTAAGCCCTTGGACAAAAACTCCTAGATCCTTCTAGGATTTTCGTTCAATCCTTAATAAAGGTGATCTAATAGCCCAAAGTCTCAACTATCAAATAATTACAAAACAGCCCCTGTACTTTTAATTAATTCCTTTAATTGCGAAATTAATTCCTAATTAATTTCTGATTAAATACTAATTAATAATATGATTCCAAATAAATACATTATTCATATAATATATTAACAAATCATATTTATACCCCAATGTATTATTCTTAACAATAAAACAACCTCTCTCCTCAATAATCATCCTGTCTAGTCACCAGTGTGAAGGCAACCCAAAAGGACCATGATCACAATCGGGTCAAGTACATACCAAAATAGTTATGGACTTAGACACTAATCCAACAGTCTCCCACTTGGATAAGTCTAATAACTATTTTGCGTATGACTTCAGAACCCGATCAGCAATCGTAGCTTTCAAAAGCCGCTGTAAACTCTGATTGTATCGGAAACGTGTCCTTTAGATAATGGATCATATATTCCTTTATTCTTAATATCACATAGACGTGAGACATGGATTGAACTCATTCTCTCAGTCTATGTGTTGTTTCCCGATTTCTGATTTATGACGATTGACAACAGACTACAGTTGAACACATCAAATTAGTCCCAGCTTGGCCAAGCGCTTAGGGTGTCATCACTAAATCATCGAGGGGCCCACAAATATCGCTTTTATCCCACTTTGGATAAAAGGCATAGATAAACTTCGACTCAATGCTCACTTGCAATCACTTACTGAATCACACACAACAATAAGTTTTATAACACCAAGTTACTGGTGCGTTTACTTATCATCAATGTGAAACCGACCAGCAAATAACAACTCACACGTCTCGGTTTCAAGAATATACAATATTATCGACTCACAATCACTCGTGATAAAATCCATGAAGTGATTTTTGTGAGCGTGGGTTTAATCCAATACTCTAATCTTATTAAAGCACTCATGAACTCTGCAGCAAATTTGTGCTATGCCTAAACTCTTCAGACAATCTACAGACTCTTCATGACAATCTTCCTTCATACCTACTTCCAACATATGACCGACTGTGGAGGTTCGAATAACCCAGCTATTCTAGAAGTCAAAACATGCAAAGAGAAACACAATGATAATACTTAATCTTATATGACCCCAAACTTGTGAGTATAAATAAAACACTTTTATTTAATCACCATATTGATTACTCATTATTCATTGTTTAATGTTTCAGATAATCAACTTTATAACTTGAATTATAACCACAATTGTCCCATGCTCCAAGCATGCACACTTTGGTTTCCTATGGTCCATACTTTGTGAAATAGATCAATCGAAAACCTTTTCCAATGAAACTCATTTCATAATCCCCAATCCTTTTAATTAGTGTAAGAATACCAAATTCTTGCCACTTTTAGAATATGTCAGATTCTAATATTTTATGTAATGATCTTTTCGTGAAGTCACGGCACAAAAGTCACAAAGACTCGGCCAATGAAATTACAAGGTACTCTATCAGAAATTATTACAAAACAATTCAATAAACGTGATCTCTCTCACTCAAAGTACATTCCTTTGAACATCCTTTTTGCATAAAATTTTCTAATCTAGACATAAATTCTTAATTTCCAACTCCCAATTATGGAAACATTTCCATATTTTCCATATGACAACTCATTCTAAATAGAATCTTATCTATTCATAATAATGTCTATATGATTCATCCAATACTATACTTCCAACTACTCACAAGCGACCAATCCTCAATGAACTTTGGATCATCCTTTGATAGTTGTTTAATTATTTTAGTCAAAACCGGTTCTAGTCCCTTTTCCTTCTTAATGCCCTTGGCATTTGGAAAAGTTTTTAGAACGGTCAAATATTATAGCATATGCAATTGTTCCTATACCCGAAGCGTATGGGATAGGATGCATAATGTCTCTCATAAAGACATGATACTTTATCAGTCTTCTGGCATAATATTTTATTTTATGTGCGATGTTCTCACAATTCGAACTATGAAGAGGGATGCCGTAATCATAATCAAATTTTTAGAATGCACTATGTATCCCTGACTAAATTTATTAACATTCCACAATCTAAGCCTTTAGATTTAAAATAAAGCATAATATTCTCTCCCTTAATTATAGAAAAACAACTTTTCAAACCCTTACGACTTTGCAAAGTATAACTCTTGTTTTCTATACTTAATATTGCTAACTTGCAATACTTACCATAATAATCATGCTCCCACTAACATGATGATCATTTCCTTATTGGCATAACACTTATGCTCCCACTAGCTTTGACATGTATTCAAAAAACAACTGAACTTCCAAAAAACAATGATTATTGAATTCCTTAAGTTCATATTTCTAATACCAGATGCTTTGATAATCCTTTATCTAAGCTTCTTAAACTCATACACCTTTTCTTAGAAAGCTTACATGTGTGTCTAAACAATTATAGAACTTGTATTACAAAGTCCCAAATGTTCGGACTAATTGCCAAATCTCACAATTCGAACTATGAAGAGGGATGCCGTAATCATAATCGAATTTGAGAATGCAATCTACACAGTTGCTATCTTCTTAAAATCTTTCTTAGTGAAAGCGTTTCCTCACAATCATTTTCATGAAGGAGAGAAACCTTATGACGCTTAGATTTTATGGTGTATGTGTTCCTATCCATGTGAATTTGCCATAAGCATAATCGAAAGATAATGTTTGTGACAAATTCAAACTCTTATGGACAGAACTTGTTCATTCTTAATTTCTTGCCGTTAAGGGTCCCACCATTGCTTCCAAGTTATTCAGCAGCTCACCTATTCCAGTCAATGTACTTTCATTGAATAAGGTGATTTGCCTAATGCAATCTATTGAGAACTCGTAGAACTCATATGCATAGTTGACCAAACTGGAATGGCAATGAAACAAGAATATGTCAGTCACGATAGGTTATAAACCTCAAGCCGTGCGCTAGTGATGATCAACTAGGTTTATTCTTGAATTTGTTCTTGAAACTTTTCAAGACATTTAAGACTCCCACTGACTCCTTGACATATAAGGTTCTCTTGTGAAGAAACTTTTCTTGATAAACAAATATTCAAGAGTTAGTGTAGCTTTTATCAAGACAAAACACTTATCAAAATTGGTCCTAGGTTGTCTTTGTCTTATCCAAGACATCACAACCTACCAATTTCAAATCTGAGTGTTATAAACCTACTTAAGACTTTTCACTCAAGTCACAATCTTGACTCTAAGACTTGATATTGGAACGAATTATGATTGACTTCTTGATTTAACCATTTCTACAATTCTCGATTCCTCTTCTTGGACATACATATATACTAAGACTCACTTAGAGGACCAACTGAGAAATAGTTCTTAATCATTAAGACTTATCATAAAACACAATAAAAGGTACTCTCCCTTCTTCTTAGAATAGAGAAACTTTTATCTTTCTGCCTACTTGATTCTTCTTATTTGTTCTGCAATTGATTGAAACTCTTTCAATCAACTCAAATTATACTTAATCTTATAAGTATAACCATATTCTCTAAACTTTAGTAAATCATGACGAATATCTTTGTCACTCTTGTGGTAGACTTCATCAATGTACAACCTAGTGTACTCGATCTCCTAGTCCTTCAATTGACACTTTGTCAAAGAATTAGTCTAAATTTCCCAAATGTGAAAGTTTTTCATTCATCATACAATACACGTTGCATGATTCCAAGTTTCTATCCACTTGAAACTTGGGTGATGAGAAACTCTCCCTATTTGGTAAACTATCGACACTTCCACAAATAACCTAATTAAGAATCAAATCCATTATTGCTAATAATAGAAACCTTCAAACATCAATTTTTCATACATGCCATTGCAAGGATAAATAAATAAGATAAAATCAAAATTTATTTTATTGCGGAAAAATTTGTCCTTACAATGCAATTCAGTTGAAAAACTATGTTATTACATATATCTTATCAATCTATTCTAACTCCAAGTAGTAGCTCAAGAATCCAATCTTCAAGCAATGCGATCGAAATCCATTTCTTCACAATTAGATTCAGCTCACTTCTTCCCTTAAGCTTCCTCTCTTTTCTTCAATCCTACAAAACATCAAAATGTAATCTTATCACATCATGTATTAAGAATCTAGAATAGGAACTTAAAAGAGTTAGTTAATGGATTTTACCTGAAATAGAGTCATACGTCTTGACTCTCCCATCTCTTAGAACTCTCAGGTAAATAGGGCAGCTTCGTCTCCAATGCCCTTTCTTTTGGCAATAAAAGCAAATGGACTCTTTTGGAATGGCACATGGAACTATCTCAGAGTTTACCTTTTTCTGGATTTCCAATGTCACCATTTTCAATTTCCATTGTAGTTTGGGAGTTTGATTCACCAGACAAATTTGCTTGACCAGCACGCCAAATCATTGCTGATTCAGCAGCTATAAGCAAATAGGTGAGATCAATGAGGGTCACGTCATGATCCATCATATAGTACTCTCTAACGAACTCACTATATGATTCAGGAAGTGACTAAAGAACTCAATCAATAGCTAACTCACCTGAATCTCGACACCCAACATCCTTAACCTATCAATGTGTGACTTCATCTCTAAGACGTGTGCACACACAAGTTTCCCATCTTCATGTTTACTTGCCAAAAGGGCTTGAGTGATCTTGAACTTTTCAAGCCTTCGTACTTGTGGGTTAGGGAGAATAATTGGAGGAGGTGGAGGAATGGAAGCATGATCTCATGTTCCTCGGTCGAATCGTGGAATATCATCTTCATGTGGAAAGCTTGTTCCACGGGATTTGGGAAAACCATAGTTGTCATACTTTGACATCTACAAAACGGGAGAAAAAATTCAAGTTAGTTGATTGATTGAGTCTTTAATAAATCACCCAAATGAGATATTAAGGCTAGGACCCAACACAATATTCCATAACTTGGGAGAGGGATGTCGTAACCCAAATTACAGAACATTTGAAGGTAAGTGAATGACGATTCACTAATTTTCCACCATGAAAAACGAAAAAGAGATTAGGTTTTAAATGTATTGAAAAATTCCTATATCCTTTTAGATTCATTGAACTTTTCAATGGCATGTTTAAATCTCGATATGCCCCTCGATTTGTGATTGGGATGCCAAGGATCACAAAACAGGGTGTGAATAACCATGCACACTTACATGGTGCCCCCAATGTTATAGTCACCTATTCGATGTGTCGGTTAACCACACACGCTCCACCGAACTATGACAAACATTGAGTCACCTTTTGCTACCTTTGCTTAGAACCATTTAGTGTGCCGGTTAACCACACACGCTCCACTAACGTCTTCGCAAGGGCACAAAGAGTAATTTCATGGAATTGCATTAATTCACTTTTGCCTAAAGTAACTAAGATTGGGAATTTTGTAAAAACATTTAGTTACTTTATACTTCATTATACTTTTAATGGAAAAGGTTTGCCCTATCCTACCCATTCGGCTAACGACCCTCCACCAATCAAGGAAGCGGTGGGTGAGAGTCGACACCTACTAAACGGCCATTTTATAGGACATAACCTTATACCCCCCTTATAGACCGGCTTCGTGAATGAGGCCTACTAACGGTAAGACTAGCAGTTTAAGTTATACATATATAATATTAGACTTTTAATGTTATATATATATAGTATAAGGTTGTATTTTACACTTTTAAAATACTAGGTGGTTTAATTTAATAAATATAAACCATATGATTATGGATTTATTAACTCTCTTTTAATTATATTTTTAATTAACTTAACAAAACCATAAGGGTGTAATTTGAACTTTTCAAAACTAAGGGTTTTAGAATTTAGACTTTCAAAATTAAACCTTTTAATCAAACAATTTAAATTCCAAAACTTGAGGGCAAGTTTTGAAACTTTTTAAAATAAATTAGGTTTTAATTTTATTCAAAAATTTCGAAAATCCAACCCTTAAATTTTAAAATTTTAAATATTAAAACATTGATTTAATAATTATCCAAAATTAAACAATTAATTTAAATTACTAAATCTTGTAGGATTATCCATTAAATTAAACAATTAATTTAATCTAATCCCATATCCCCTAAGATTTGAAAATTTATGGAATGGGATAATTCATAAGATCTTTAATTATCTATTTAAGGAATCAAGGATAATAACAAGATATGACATTATCGAAATCCCTAAAATTTGGGAATCCTATCTAGGGGACAAGACAAATTTCGAAATTCTAGGGTTAGACAACCCTAAAATCGAAATCTTGGGGCCAAAGAAAAAGATTTAGGAAACCCTATCAAAAATTTCGAAATCTAGGGTTTAGAAACCCTAATTTCGAAAATCAAGCCTCAGGGTTTATTAGCCATAAACCCTAATTGTCATATTCATACATTTGTATCAAATCTAATTGAAAACAAAAACCAATGGCTCTGATACCACTGATGGGTCTTATACAAACAATCCTATGTGTGCATGCAACCCTAGAGTTGGATCTATGTTTTCACTATTAGTTATACAACTTTATGAACACAAAAAGAAACCTGGGATACTCCTATGATTTACAAAATCCACAAAGGAGAATAGAATACATACATTTTGTTGTTCTATAGCAATAACAACTAGCTCCTTGAATTTCCTTAGCTCTTGAAAGCAAGTACCACAAGTGTAGTACCTCTAATGGCTCACAAACACACTTTGAGTGAGAGGATGAATATGAGAGAGAAGAAGGGAGGAAAGACGCTCTAAAATTCGACCTTAGTAAGGTTTCTCCAAGGTTTGGCCGAATTTAGTGCCTTAGGGTGCTATTTATACTTAAGGCTAACTAGGGTTTCAAGGTGGAAACCCTAATCCCTTAGCTTAGGGCCTAAGCAAGCCCATAAACTCCTTTCCTTAAGCCCTTGGAAGAAAACTCCTAGATCCTTATAGGATTTTCGATCAAGCCTTAATAAAGGTGATCCAATAGCCCAAAGTCTCAACTATCAAATAATTACAAAACAGGCCTTATACTTTTAATTAATTCCTTTAATCACGAAATTAATTCCTAATTAATTTCTGATTAAATACTAATTAATAATATGATTCCAAATAAATACATTATTCATATAATATATTAACAAATCAAATTTATACCCCAATTTATTATTCTTAACAATATAACAATCTCTCTCCTCAACAATCATCCTGTCTAGTCACCAGTGTGAAGGCAACCCAAAAGGACCATGCTCACAATCGGGTCAAGTACATACCAACATAGTTATGGACTTAGACACTAATCCAACAAGATTGTACTTCAAGGAACTCGACGGGTAGTCGAGGGTACTCGGCGAGTTGGGGTCAACATGGACTGTTGACCTTGACTGAGGGCTTTGACTTTGATCAGGGGTTGACTAGTGGGTTATGGAGTACCTTAAAAGGTTAAGGACTTACGAGTATATTGTACTATGATAATAGGTGGCAGAGCCGGTGTCAAGTGATCCGTGAGTTGGAGTTTACCTTCCGAGTCGACATCTGCGAGGTGAGTTATCCTCACTGTATCGATAGGGTCTACGGCACCAAGGCCGGCCCTTTAATTGTTATTGTTATGGTATGCTACATGTGGTTATGATCTGTTAGATCGGAATCAGGGTAGACAGTATGTTATGCTTTTATGATCCGTAGGGATTGGTATGTTAGTGACCTCCTAGGTCGGTCCTCTAGTTACAGGAGAATTCTATGATTGATGATCAGTGAGATAGATATATTTGATGTTTGTATATGCCAGTATATGATAGTTATGCGCACATGGTTATTTGCTTGTTGGTTGGATTGAGGCGGTCATGCTTTGTGCTGAAGGCCAGTATACCTTATGAGCGGTCCGAGGAGATTGTAGGCCCACATGGCGGAACAGTCATGCCGAAGGCTCGGGATAGATCCAGATAGACTGTAGGCCATGTAGGGCGGTCCGTCAGGCCGATGGCCCAGTATGCATGTTGATTGATTGATTATTACTGATATGGTATTTTCATTATGGTATTGGTATTTTGGGGGGTAGCTCACTAAGCCCTCGGGCTTACAGTTTTCAGTTTATTGTTTCAGGTACTTCAAGAGATCATGGCAAGGCGAAGGCATGACCGTACCGCTCCTCATCCTTATGTTATGATTTTGGGACACTCTGATGGATATTGATTTGAAAACATTTTTGTAAACAAACGCGGTTTGATTTTATTTATGATTGAAAAAGTTTAAATTTGGCGTAAAATTTATGGATGTTACAAACTCGCCGAGTCCCTCTTTGTCCAAAACTATACAACTGATTATAATGGGTCTTAACGCATCAAAACCATAGATCTGGCCTCCTAGGGTCCATTTTATACGTAAAACTACAAACTTGATGTCCATGCATGAGGCCTTTGGCTCAAAAAGCCATAAAAAGAGGTCTACAAGATGTATGGGGTGCTTATGGCAACAAAGTTGGCACCTTTATGCCATATGGACCCCCAATAGCTCCAGATCTGAAGTGCAACACCAAGCACACATACAAAATCCGATTATGGCTTCACTGTGCTTATAAAAAAGGTAGAAATAGCCCTAAATCAAAATCTAAGAGATAAATGGTCAAGGTTCCAACTTTTTACCTTGAATGAGCTAAGAATAGAGCAAAACCTCTGGATCTTCTTGCTTCTACTTGAACTCCCAAGCTTCCTTCCTCCTTTCCAACTTCAAAAACACACAAAAATGGTACCAACAAGCTCAAGAACACACAATAACGACTAGGGTTTCAAGTTAGGGTTTTCTCTGGTTTGGGAGGGACAATGGAGGCTGGTTTGTGGTGTTATAAGTTGTTTAAATAGGGTGCAAACCCCAAATATTAGGGTTTCATCCAGACAGTCCTACTCGCCGGGTCGGTCTCCCGACTCGTCGAATAGGTCACTTAACCCCCCCCCCCCCCCCCCCGATCAAAAGTCGAGTCTACTCGACGAGTTGGGCCTCCAACTCACCGAGTCGCAGAGCAAACTATGGAGTTACTTAAATTTAAATACGTACTAGGAATCGGGTGTTACACAATTATTGACAAAGTAATCATGTACCAATAAGTCATGTACGACTTGACGATCTCGGTTGACAGTTGCTCTTAAATGTGAAACGTACAAACTTTTTCATCATGTTATGTGTTGCACAACACTGAAGAGCGTCGAGATGAATTCTCCCTCGTCATCCGAATTGAAATTCTTAAAAAAAATTCAATAAATATGTTTTTTTAAAGAGAATGGTTTGAATGTAAATGTTGTAATTGTTGTGTTTATATAGGTAATGTTGATATATTAAAAAAAAACATATTAAAAGTTTAAGTTTTCGACCGACGAATTGCTAGAAAGAGAATGAAGGTTGCCATTGGTCGTGATCGTCCACCGCATGCATCACGATGGACCACAAAAACACCCAACCACGAATGACTGGGGTAGTGTGTACGAGCGTTTTCCATGGTTACGTAGACCACGAGCTGGTTCGTCTTGAGTATTTCGAATGGCCTAAGATAGAAAGAATAAAATGTTTGTGCAAAATATATCAATATTTTAAGCTGAATAGCTGTTAAAAACTCTAACCAACGGAGCTATATATAAGCTCGTTTCAACATAAGTATTTCCCTTTGGGTAAAAATTAAAATCATACAATAATGAACAAATTTAAAGAACGTATGTATCCAAGATTTCAGATATCATACAAGAAGTTGCTGAAAAGCTTCATATGTTCGGCTAGCAGTGAAATGGCAATCGACAAGCTCCCATCATTAACCGGGCTTGGTAGCACAAAACTCAAACCTTCGAATGCAATCCCCCCGGGACCCATGAATATAGGCCGGCCCCACCCAAAGTCGGCGTCGTGAATCGGCAGCCTAGCCCAACTGGTTATTCCAAGATTAGGGCATTTAAAGGTATGTGCACCACGAACCAATGCCTTCAAATCGGGCTGTAATTCCAAATAGTCAAGTGCTGATTTAAGATAATCGTTGTCCATCTTCACTAACGCATCGTGGATTTTACTAGCAGCATACCAAGTTGGCTTCGACTGAAGCTCGCCTGCTACCGCTATCGGAGTGGTCGTGAAGATAACATTCCCGAAGTAGCCCGGTGGTAGGGCGGGTTGAAGGCGGGCCCGGCCATCGGTGGCGATGTATAGCTTGGTGTCTTGATTATCTGGCAGACCGCGGGCTTTACACACAGACCTCCAAACATGGCCGGAGAGCATTTCATAGGAGCTATAGTTGATTGTGTTACCATCTTCTTTCGATTTTGATTTGAGCACGTTGAGTTGGTCTCGTGTCAATTTGAAAATTGAGACGACGGTTTCATCTGACGAGGTTTCGGATGTGGATTTCATCGGCGGAGCAGGTTGGTATTCAACGTGCTCGAAAACGGGTCGTGGTGGGTCTTGAGCACGGAGGAGGGTTCGGTCTATGAAGGGTGGGAGACTGACGTCAAGGCCACGAGCCATATCGGACCATGTGTTGATGAAGTGCAGCCCAGATGCACCATCTGCAGCATGATGTTGCATCCCGACTCCTAACGAAACTCCCCCACATCTGAAGTAAGTTACCTGCAACACCAGTAGGGAATATGATTCGATTCCGAGGGAGTAGTCAACTGCCGGGATAAGTTTCCTGAGCTCCAACGTGGGGGCAAAGTCACCATAATCATCGATCACGCCATCGGACTCTGCTTCAACAAACAATACGCCTTGTCCTTGACAATCGATCTCAATTCGGCCATCTTCGTCTCTCTTCAATCGTCCTCCCATGGGGTAAAACGGAACCAAAGCCCTACTCAGAGCATCCTTCATGACCTTTGCATCGAAGAAGTTGGTGGCTCCGGAGGGCCGGTAGAAATAGACGCTCGGTGTGTGAAAATTTGGAACCACGAGGTCGACGTTAGAGTTCCATAGCTTTATCCTCGGCGTCTCCTCCGCGGGTCTCACCATCGTGGATTCTCTAATCGCGATCTTCATCTCCTTACTGCAGTTCATGAAAAAGTAAACCGTAAGAACTTGATCAAATATTCAAATTAGTACGTAATGCATTTGAAACCATTGCATAATTAGTGAAATTAACTAAAACGGTATTTCTTTTTGGATTGAAAGCAAGAAATGAATACCTGTGAAAATGTGTTAGAATTGGTATTGGATGAAATGAGCGATAATGGTGTGGCCGGTGTTGATTTGGTTTGAAATGGGTAAGAGTTTTGGTTGCTTTTATAGTTTTATATGAAGAATGACGATGCTTCATACGATGACTCCTTTGTGTTGTGTTGGGGCTCACCTACTGCGACCAAGCCAAGTCAAACTCCAAAGTTGACTACCAAAAGTCACATCCCAACTAATTATTAAATAACACTTCCAAACCTCCAGCCATACTCAAATTAACACAAGTTTTGATCAAAATGGACCAAACCATAGGGACCATACTATTAATAATTTTATGTTTGAAGTTGCAAATAGGAAGTTGGTGGGATGGTGACGAAGGAATAATGTTTTACCAACTTTAATATCGCAAACAGATTGTATCGTGGATCCGACTACAAGCGGTAGGTATATGTCGGATAAGCAAAAAAAGAAAGACTAAACTAAACTCTTGTGAGTGTCATTTGTAAACTTGTTTGTTTAATTAACTTTTCAGTGTTGTGAGTGTCATTTGTACATTTATTTTATTCTCGTTGTTAATAAGTCGAGGTCGGGCTACTCGAGGCTATGCGACAAAGGTCACACAAAACAAAATGCATGGTAAAACAAAGTTGGAGGTCTTGGAGTCCAATCTGTTAAAAGTATTAAAATTAAACTATATGACATTTATGGAATTATCTTATAGATTATAATAAGGGTGTCGAACGGGTAAATTTTTCGGGTTTCGGGTAGAACGGGTATTTCCTTAAGGAAATAATACCCAATACCCGACCTATATTGTAATTCGGGTTTTTGGGTTTCGGGTATTCGAGTTTGAGGTCGGGTCGGGTAATTATCGGGTATACCCGAAACTTTCTTAAATGATACTTATTGGTAATTTATTTATTTATTTATTTATTTTTACATGTTGGTTGGTTTAATAAAGAACCGGGAAGGAAAATACTCCATACAATTAACAAGTACATATATAAAAACGATACAAATCATTATAATACGTTATGTACTTTTTTAATTCCATTCTGTGCGATAGTGAGAAACTGATAATTGTGATAACGGTTCAAGACTTCAGCTTTAGCGTCGTATTCCCTTTGCAAGTTTGCGTCGACTGTCGAGCTGTCGTTCATAAGAAGAAAACAAATATTTTTGTTTTATTTGAAGTGTGCGTATGTGACTGCATTGTATATTTGATATTATTTAAAAAACGAATTCGGGTATTCGGGTATACCCAAAAATAAATATTCATACCTAAAACCCGACCTATATTATTATCGGGTTAACCTATTACCCGAATGTTCATACCCGTTACCCGTTCTACCCGACCCATTCTACCCGAATTCGAAACGGATCGGGTGGATAGAACGGGTTTTGGGTTTTTTTGACAGGCCTAGATTATAATTCCATTTTCTATAATACATTGAATCCTAAAAATAATCAATGGAAAATTATATTTATAAAAATATCAGTTATTTGTTATTCTCAATCATCTATATAAAAATATTTCTTGTTTGATATTGAACAATTACTCAATGACTATTTCCTTGTATATCATTAAATTTAACATCAACATATATTATAATAATATATTGAATCTCAATTAGACATTACTAACTAATTTAATTATTTTATTAATAATTATTATCGTTGATATTCTATTCTAATAGTTAAAAGTATATTTTCATTTTAATTTTAAGCCGTAAAGTATATCTAAGATGCGGTTATACATGGTTTGGTAGCATGGCCACCATGACCGTACACACTTTCTTAGGTCACCTCCATGAAAGATCGTGGCTCTTCATGATGCTTACCATGACTTGCAACAAATCAATGAGGGGTAATCTCCCCCCCCCCCCCCCCACCTCACCCCCTGCGGCACCGGTTGAGAGTACACGAACGACCCTAGTGATATGTGATGGTGTTATTTGTTGACCTAAAAAGCTTTTCGTGTTGTAGGAAGTATGTCGGAAGGCCTTATGAGATTCTATATTCCAACCATTTGACTTGATCATAAATCTCATAGGCAATATATACATGTACTCACACAAATGAAGTTCTTATTTTTTTTTCTTGTTTCTTTAAACCAAGCCACTGAATATAATTTTGTTAATGTAATACAATATTACTTAATCAGTATGAAAAATAAAAATATCATTATGTTAGATCGTTGAGTAATGAAATCATTTTTTATTATAATATACAATTTATTTATTTTGCTTTGTTATTTTAGCGCATGCATTTGTTATGTTTTTCAAACAAAAACACCATCAAAGTAACATATTTAACGTTAGTATACCAATCTTTTTTTTAAACGATTGACTAATAGTTATTAGTTAAAAATTAGTATCATCAATGCTCGGATTAAAATCCGAAATTGTAGTCTAAGAAGCAAAGTTTCTATATCAAGTGGGCTAGCACATTGGTAGATATTATACTAATCTTTAATTAATTAACTACTAATTATTAAAGACAAAAGTGCAAAATATTATTACAACTTTTGGTCATTGATGGCCGACGAACCAACAAAGATCGAATATAAATCTATTTATTACTATTGAAGATTATTATAATCTTTGGATTTCTACGAATTCGCAAGTATGGCCTTGATCTAAATGTATTTAAATGTTTGTGAACCTCTTGTGTTTTTATAAGTTTAACAGATATTCGTCCATCTAACAATATTTGTTTTAACTTAAAATAATCAAAAATATTTGAATAAATTATCACATGTATTTGTACTTTACGTTTTTATATGAGAAAAATCCAAAGAAAAACAAGATAAAGATGAAGATGAAGATCAAAAGTCACACTAATCGGCTCGTCAAAGTCCACCTGAGTTGGCCCGCATGCCCCACACTGCCACTCGTTAGTCGTTAATACTTGCTATTTGACTTGTGTGGACCACACCATCTTACCATGCCAATACTTTTGCAAGCGTAAAGTAATATCATAGCTCTTATTACCATTGGGTGAATTGTTCTATAGAAATTTGAATAAGCCAGATTAATTTTTTATATACTAGTGGGTGCCTTGTCTACTATAAACTATTTCAAAGGATCATATATGGAACTATTAAATTAATGATTGTTTGTAACTGTATAAATTAAATAAATAAATAGAGAAAAGTTCAATAAAGAACCATAATTATGGGTTTTTCAAGGAACTAAATCTTTTTTTTAATTTCTAGAACTTTTTTTTTATCGAAAAAAAAATCTAAAAATATCTAAATTCATATAGTAACATTGTGAATGTGAAAAATATTTTTTGGATTTACCGTGTGAATCCGAATTCACGTTGTGAATTTTCGAAGATTCACATTGTGAATTTGACGTAAAAAAAAATCGAATTTTATATAATTGGAAAAATGATAAAAGGTTGTGAATTTCAGTACTTTTAGTTTTTTTTTTTCTTTTTGATAAAAAATAAGTTTTAAAAGTTAAAAAAAAGATTAGTTCCTTGGTTAATTATGGTTCTCTACCTTAAATAAATAAATGAATAAATGAAATTACTTAAAGCCGATTACTCCATTTTGTAGGGATCGTTTGTGTAACTTTGGCAAAAGAAAAAAATGATCTAACATTATCTGTTGTAACCTGTAACTCCTCAAATATTACTAAAAGAAAGCTAAAAAATAATTATTTAAATAACAACTTTACCAAACAGAATTCATCAAAAGCAAAATCGTGGAAAAAAAATAATAAGAAAAGCGTCACCGTAACACATTAAAGTTAAGGTATTTTTTCGATTTAGTCACTAAAGTTATTTTTTATGTAATAGACCATTAAAATCATATTTTACTAGTCAATTAAACCATTTATCACAAAATTAAAAGGTTTATCGATTGTACATAGATGTCTAATGTGTCAAAGTTGCTTACGTGTAACTCGTATGTCGGCCAGTGATGTGGCGAAGAAAATCAATCGGTCCAACAACCCTATTAACTGAAACCCTCATTTGGACCATTGTTCACTTGTTTCTTACCCATTCGTGCAAACTCAAAATTTTCTTCATCCGATTGTTGTCATCTTCAAGAAAAACGTCTTCCAACTAATGGACTAGAAGGAATTGGTTCCAAGTTGCTCATATCTAGGTTTGAGACGTTGTGAAGATATGCGATTGCGATGTTCCAGCTCAGGAACATACCTATTGGAAACTAACTGTTAACGTATCCCACTCGGAAAACGTCAAAGATAATGAAATTGCCACCTAAGGACGACCTAGTCAATGGTCGTTGCTCAACAGGTGTTAGGCTCGGGCCCTCGCCTTCGCGGCATCACACTTATGTCTTGGCGCCCTAGTGCCAAGGTCAGACATATAGGACGAGAAGCTTTAGTCTATAGCGAGACAAAACAGTACTAGACACTCCCAAAGGCCAGACATAGGACGAGAAGCTCCGGTCTACAGCAAGACAAAATAGTACTAGACGCTCCTAAAAGCGACATGTGTAGCACGCATCACGTTGCCCTCTGGTAGTTCTGCACCAATAACGAGCAACCGCTAGTGGAGCACGATCCGCCAATAGGACGCTCCCACGTCATGTCGGCTCAAAAAGGACAAAAAGGTATTGTTGGGGGTCTGTCCCCACAGCCACAGGTATAAAAAGAACATTTCTCCTCTAAAAGAAGGGATCGCCTCTTCCTCTATCTTAAGTTAAACCCTTATTCTCTCATCTAGATATTAACTAGACCATCAGAGCTTCGTTCCGGGATCCCCTCCCGGACGACGACTGACGTATATTCTTTCATTGTTGTAATTCTCAGGCTTAACCGAATCAAGACATCCAGTAACGACGTTAAGTCCCGGTGACATATTACAACATCTGGCGCCATTCGGACATGTATTTAGTGCTACACAACCTGTAAAACGACACTATACTTTCGCAATGGCGGATGAAGGACTTGTGTCGCCGAACGGTGGTGAAATCAGCCCGGTCAGACTGATGATGTCCCTCGACGGTACTGGTTCATCCGCACTAGAGGGGAAAACACCTAATCAAACGCCAGCGACGTTGGCAGCTGGTTCCACGGTGGAATTCATAGCTAATTTATGGCGCCCGTTGCCCACCGCAGCAAAGCATTTGGTCACAACGACCACCACAGCGCCACAAGGGACACCAACCTATCAACCACAACTAGCTAACAACCGACATCAGCCTCCACCACGGCAAACAAGGACGAGTACTTGGTCTCCAAGCACTATCTCGCCTTCATCGCAACAGCTGATAATAGGCTACCATTTCTTGATCGTTCTATATTTATAGCACAATAAATTGTCCTAAATATATTGAATTGATGTGTAATTTCCCAAGAATGACGCTACTTTAATGGAATGTTGAACATCATGTGTAGGTAATCGTATATGACTAAAAGTGGGCGGAACCTGTAAGAAAAACGCTCAAAAGGAAGCTAACAAACATGAGAGATGAATTGCCAAATTAATGAAAAAAAGGTGTTGGGAAAATTGACTACTCTTCACTGTTTTGGTCATATCTCACGATATGGAGCTCTGATTGACCTTATTCAAGAAGTTTTGGAAATTAGAAACAATTTCCCACAACTTTCATGTTTTGTGTTTTTTCTGATTCTGCGGTTTTCATCACCAAAACGTGCCCGGAAGATGAAGGATGTGGATCAGGCGTCTATGACGCCTCGTTGGACGCCAAGGTCAAATAGGTCAACGTCTAGGCAGATTACGAAGCCGAGGAAAAGGAGGAAACCCCGTCGATGTCCTACCAGGCATTTAAGACGTCCCCTAGGACGTTAAGGCATTTCAGAGGCGTCTTGTGTTGGAACGACGAGTTATGGAAAGTGCACGAAGTCATGAAGAACGTCATACAACGCATCAATGACGTCTCCTAGGACGCCAACCATCCTATGCGTCCTACACCATGTCTAAGACGTCTCCTAGGACGTCCAACGTCCCACATTGCCCAATTTCACTATTTTCTGCCACACAATGTAAATAGGGACATATGCATTCATTTTTAGGGTTCCCATTGGCGAAAATCAAAGCTCTTACCTACGATTTTAAGGCTTCTAAACCTTTAGAATCATTTCAAAACACAATTTCATTCCATTTCAACCCGGATTCAAGGCAAGATTCAATTTAATTCATCATCAAGCAATGTTTGAAGATCATTCAACTGGTAAATCTCATCACTTCTAGTAGTGTTCTAAAGACGGTTACTTATTCCCCAAGGTTTATTTGTTTCATTATTTGATAATCATTAGGTTACAATTGTTGGATGATTTTAAGTTTGTTTATGAATTTTACTATGCATTTTAATCATTTCATCCAAGTTACTGTTTTTATGAATTCAATGGAAAGGTAAATTGTGACATCCCCAAAATCACGGCCATAAAAGACCGGTTTCATTTATGCTTTTAAAATAACTTCAGAGTAAATCCATTGATTTAAAAGAGTTGTGGAATTTGTCCCCAAAAACATTACATGATAAAATAAGATTTATCAAAGCATTTATTAAAGAAATGTATTTTCATTATATATCAAAACCCGGGATGTCATGTTCCGATACAGACACAAAAGCATAAACAATAAAACATAGACCTTACATAGTTATATACAACTAATGGTCTATAAACAAAAACATCTTCACAAGTTCTCCAACTTATGCTCTTGTGCCACTACCTGTAATAAAAAGAAACTGAGTGAGTCAGGCTTGGGAGCTTGGTGAGCATATAGGGTTTTCAACCCACAATAAATAATTATATATAATTTCACCAAGTAACAATAACCCGATTACCCATTCCCGTTATCCTCACTTTACGTCCCTGTGATAACAACTATTACAAGGGACCTAATCTAGAATTTTCATCGAGACGGACACTACTGCAGAGGGTTTTCCTAAACAATGAATGTATTAAGGCAACCATGAGGGGGATATAATATAGCAAATGAGCACCCAAGTTCACTACACCTACAGGTTATGAGCCTGCCAGCATTCCACATAACTGTCTAGAAAAGTCTGTGGTCATCATCCATATTCTGCTGAATGACTAGATCACAATCACATCGAGGCCTCTCATCAGTTTATCACACATCAACTATCTACCCAAGTACTACCCAACATTTTTGTAGATAACAACATACATATGCATTCATATGCAACTTAAAAACTGATAAGATACTTATTCAATACTCATTCCAAATAAACAGATAACATATATATACACGTATATTTATACACACGTAACACGTATTCTAAAGTAGATACTTTATATCTATGTGTTAGAAGAAAGGGAATATACACTCACTTGATCAGAAGATGATCGGACAACACTACGGCTCTAAGAGTAGTATTCTTCGGTTTAACCGGGATGTTTTCTTGAAAACCGGGCTTCTCACAGGCAGAGTTTCGGCTCGGAAACTTTACTTCTCGGGATCCTCGGGGCTTCGGGACTTGCTTCGGGTATCGGGAATGATATCGGGGCTTCGGGGTATAACTTACACGAAAAATGAGGCAATAACGAGTGAGAGAGAAGAATTTGAGCACTAAAACTCGGCAGCCCACGACATTTATTTATAGGGGCTGATCCCTGCGATTACGTTGGGCGTAACTTCGGAGTACGTTGGGCATACATCGGGTACGCGGGGCGTACGCTTCGAATCAGGCCTAATGCTTCATGGCTTATGGACTCATGCACTCGAGTATTGGGTCAGGTCGACGTGGCCCATTTCAGTTCATGCATACGGGTACCCTAGGCGTACTCCCATTTCTCAAACTTCAAAAATTTGTATCTTTCGCATACGAGCTCCGTTTTTTGACTTTCTTTATACCCACGCGTAAGTGAGACTATGCTTTACAACTTTCATTTAGACTCCGTCGGCTAATTTTGACTTTATTTTTATTATATTATTTTTAGTAGGCCGGGACAGGAAAACTCTATTAGAAATTCATAACTTCTTCATCTGACGTCCGTTTTCGTCTGTCTTTCTTCCGTTGCACTACTATCGACGAGATCTTCGATTCTCGTTTAGATTGTTTCGGCTAGAAATCACTCGATCTTAAATCCGAACTTTGGGCTGCATACCGCTAAGTCAAAACTTCGAAAAATCATAACTTCCTCATATGAAGTCAGATTTAGACGCTCTTTTTATGCACGCTCTCGGTTTAACATATTCCACAACTTTAGTTTAGATCACTAAGGCTAGATATCGCTTTATCTAAATTTCATTTTTTACGTCATTCAGCATCGTGTCGGTTCTGTCGTGAAACTTCGACCGGTCATAACTTCTTTGTTATAACTCGGATTTCAGCATTCTTTATGTAACAGCCCGGATTCCTAGGTATTATTCATTCTTATAAATTTGGTGATTTGTGAGGAGACTCGGCAAGTTGGAGCTCACACTCACCGAGTATGATCGCGGTTTGGGCACGGGTCGCGTCCGGACTCGGCGAGTCCAAAAGGTGGACTTGGCGAGTCCACGCTGTTTAATGAAACCCTAAATTTCAGGGTATGAGACCTATTTAAAGGGGCTTATGGTCGTCATTTGCGGCCACCAACCCCAGAGAGAACCCTAAAAGAGTCCTTGAGCGTTTTGTGAGAGAAAAGAGGAAGATCCTTGATTATTTGTGGGTGATTTTGCATATAGAAGAGGATCAAGGCAAGAGGAGACCAAAGGAGGTGCTAATCCAATGATTCCTGAGTCCAGAGACTTCATTTGAGGTAACCATTCGTTCCTTTCTCAGCCATTGGTGTAAATCTTAGAGTTTGGGCTTCTTTGTAGAATGATTCATGGAGTAATTGACCTCTTTTTGTGTTGATGCTTTAGATCTGGACCCAAAGAGGTCCAGAGACTCTTTTTCCCTCAAGCTTTATGAGTGTTAATGGAGGCCATGAGCTTAGAATAGCATTCGAGAGACCATATCATCAAATAAGGCCTTTGGACCTTTGCATGAGCACCAAGATTGTAACTTTACGTGATAAATGTGCTTGGAAGGACTGGATCTATGAGTTACTGGAACGGATCTGGCCTCAGAAGTGAGTTTGAGTTCATGCATGGCTTAGACTCGCCGAGTCCGAAGAACAGACTCGGCGAGTAGCATGAAGATTGTCCATAACCACTCAGCGAGAAGTCTTACCGAGTTAAGGGTTGACTCAGTGATTCAGGGAGAGTCAGAGAGGGTTGACAGGTGGACTGAGTCAAGCTGGAACTCGCCGAGTTGAGTCGTGGTGGCCCCGCGATTCATGCCAGGTGGAACTCATCGAGTCAAGGAAGTACTCGACGTGTCAAGAGAGGATCCTAGGGAGTCAGTGAACACGTATAGACTCGCCGAGTCGCTCTAGTGCACTCGCCGAGTCCGGTCAAAGTTGACCATTGACCGTTGACCAGAGTTGACCAGTGTTGACTTGATAGGGGTAGTCAACCTTAGTTGTGAAAGTGTTAATTAGAGATATATTGTGTTATAGGAGGATTATAGCTCGGAGGATTGAGCGCGAGTGATTTCCGGGACTTGCGAGTTATCGAGATACGCGAGGTGAGTCTTCTCACTATACTTTACCTTGAGTAGGTAACCAGAGTTATGTGACAGAGTATTTTTATGCTATCTGTTGTACTGCATTATTTCTATGTGATTTATGTTGTGCATGTTTACATAGTTAGAACCGGAAGGTTCATAGAGTTAGAACCAGAGGGTTCATAGAGTAGGGTCAACTGACCCACAGAGTTATAGCCTCGAGTGGCTAATATGTGTTATGTGTGGTATTTTGGGGAACTCACTAAGCTTCGTGCTTATAGTGTTTTGTGTTATGTGTTTCAGGTTTCTCTCAGGATCACGGGACGACACCGGCTCGATTGTACACACCAGAGAAAGAGTCATGTTTTGAGGATCCTGGTTTATTATGCAAGTGAAAATGGAGTTATGTTTTGTAATTCGATTATGAATGAAATTTTAAGCAAAGTATTTTTTTAAGAGTTAAACGATTATTTTTAAATGAAAATTTGTTTTGAAATTTTCGGTGTTACAAGTTGGTATCAGAGCCTTGGTTTGAGGGATTCGGATGCGCCTTCGGGTAAATCTGGACTCAAACTGAGGAACTAAGAAAAGTTTTCAAAGAAATAATTTTCTAAAGCGAATAAGAGTTCAAAGAGAAAGTGAGAAAGAGCAGTGTGTACAATCAGCCAGAGCCCGAACGGTGATTTCCCAAAATACCCTTACTTTTGCGTTATGAGATATTTATGATGCACTTTATGAGATATTATTGCATGCTAGAGACAGGCTAGGTATTCCATATCTTAGGACTAGAGTGGCCTGATTTGTGATGCCTTAGCCTAGGAATTGTTGTTATATGCGATGTACTTTTGAGTATGTGATGAGTGAGAATATTTAGTTGGAATCCTTAGGGGATTTGAGTAAAGGAGTAATCTAGGGGAGATACCTAGATAAGTACCGTGGTACTTAGAGAAAGAATAGCTAGAACCCGCAAGGGGAAGAGTTGCAGAGTGCGGTGGTACTTTCGAGGATGAGCAGAGCAAGCGGAGTTATCACCCAGAGTGAGTCATATATATTCTTCGATGCTCGAATGCTGCTTGCTTCGTGCTTTGTGGAACTCTCGATGATGGGAGTCAGCTACCAAGCGAATATGAAGATATTCTGGAGGTAAATGGCTGGCATCATTAGGAGCTCTTCAGCAGCTGATGGCAGAGAAGTGTGGGAATCTAGGAAGTGCCTAGGGAGTAACCTTAGCCAGATGAGTGCGCTGGCAGAGTAGAGAATTTCTCTGGGGAGCGAGCGCGCGACGGAATTGGTGAACGAGAAGGTCGAGCAGCTACTTAGGAGCTCCGGGATAGTCCATGTGGAAAGTATGGGTAGATGTGGCAGGTAGTATGGGCCCGTACTACTAAAAGAAGAGGACCCATACTTGATACAGGGAGTATTCTGAAGGTTCTAATGAGCGGATTGAGGAGTGATGTTATGGTTCGAGTACCATACATCGGAGCATATTGAGGACTGATGTTATGGTTCGAGTACCATACATCGGAGCAGATTGAGGAGTGATGTTATGGTTCGAGTACCATACATCGGAGCGGATTGAGAAGTGATGTTATGGTTCGAGTACCATACATCGGAGCAGGTTGAGGAGTGATGTTATGGTTCGAGTACCATACATCAGAGCGGATTGAGGAGTGATGTTATGGTTCGAGTACCATACATCGGAGCAGATTGAGAAGTGATGTTATGGTTCGAGTACCATACATCGTAGCGGATTAAGGAGTGAAGTTATGGTTCGAGTACCATAAATCGGAGCGGATGAAGGAATGATGTTATGGTTCGAGTACCATACATCGGAACAAATGGAGGAGTGATGTTATGGTTCGAGTACCATACACCGGAGCATATTGAGAAGAGATGTCATGGGATGAGTACCATGGTTCGTAGTGAATGATGCTTGTGGTTCTCCGGTTATCCGGTCACGATTGACGAGGTAGAGATTGGACACTATGGGTTTTAGGCCTGTGGGCCATGATTGAGTTCGAAGAGGCATCCCTTGAGAGGGAGGTCGAGAGCCTATCAGAGTATTTTTGGTAAGAAGTCAGAGGGAGGGAGTCGTGGTACTACGGGGAGCCGTAGTACTCACTAGTTAGTTAGCGTTGTGATACTACGGGGAGCCGTAGTACTCACTAGTCAGAGGCTGCCGTAATGTTGCGGGAAGCCATAGTACCTACTAGACGGCAAGAGAGTGTGATGATGGAGTGTTCTCCGATAAGTGCATGATGCAGAAGAGTTTTAGGCTTGAGTAGCCCTAGTGTTGAGTTTTTGGAGCCTAGTGGTTAAACCGGGGTGAGACTGGGGTCTCCGTCTCTGTCGGGAGGGTCAGCGAGGCGCATGTGAAAATATGCGTAGCAGACGCCAGAGGTTAGAGCTGAGTCGATCTTCGATTGGATTGTATTTCTTTATGAGGAATAGGGAATTTCGTGACTTGCGTGTCACTGGGCCGTGATAGTGGTCACGGGGAGGAAGTTAGTGAGATGTTTTGGATCATGTTATGTGTGACCTTTGGGGGTTCAACTGTGGGGCCAAAAGCTGACCTGGTGCTCGGTATCGAAGATGAATATGAGAAATGAGCTAGAGTTTACCATGGTGATGTCTGCGGACACTTCAGAGCGAGCGAACGATTTAGATGCTCGAGGATATGTTTCGGGCATGTGTATTAGATTTCCGGGGGAATTGTGACCCGTATTTACCCTTGGCAGAGTTTTCCTATAACAACAGCCATCATTAGTGCATCAGTATGCCACCCTTTGATCTGTTGTAGGGAAGGGAGTATCGGACCCCATTTGCGGGGGAGAGGTAGAGCAACGTGTGATGGGAGGTACAGAGATCGTGCTTCAGACGTCAGAGCAGATACGACAGGTCAGGCACAGGTTGTTGACCGCTCAGAGTCACCAGAAGAGTTATGCGGACAGGCGCCAGTCCGAGCTCGAATTTTTGGTCGGTGACTTTGTACTCCTAAAGGTCTCTCCTTGGAAAGGAGTGATCCGATTCAGGAAGAGGGGTAAGTTGGGCGCCCGATATATCGGTCCTTTTCGGGTGATCGTGAGGGTAGGTAGGGTAGCCTACCGTTTGGATTTGCCAGCAGAGTTGGGGCAGATTCACGACACTTTCCAGGTGTCGCAACTGCGAAAGTGTATAGCCGATGAGTCGGCAGTGGTTCCATTAGAGGATATTCAGGTGGATGCGAGCCTGAATTATGCTGAGAGACCAGTGGCAATCAGAGATCGGAAAATCAAGGTTCTGAGGAACAAGATGGTACCCTTGGTTTTGGTTCAGTGGCAGCATCGGAAGGGGTCCGAGATGACTTGGGAGCCGGAGCGTGAGATGCGTGAGCAACATCCAGAGTTATTTGCAGAGTGAGACTTCGAGGGCGAAGTCTAGCTCAAGTGGGGGAGAATTGTAACAGCCCGGATTCCTAGGTATTATTCATTCTTATAAATTTGCTGAGTTGTGAGGAGACTCGGCGAGTTGGAGCTCAGACTCGCCGAGTATGATCGCGGTTTGGGAATGGGTTCGCGTCCGGACTCGGCGAGTCCAAAAGGTGGACTCGGCGAGTCCACGCTGTTTAATGAAACCCTAAATTTCAGGGTATGAGACCTATTTAAAGGGGCTTATGGCCGTCATTTGTGGCCACCAACCCCAGAGAGAACCCTAAAAGAGTCCTTGAGCGTTTTGTGAGAGAAAAGAGGAAGATCCTTGATTATTTGTGGGTGATTTTGCATATAGAAGAGGATCAAGGCAAGAGGAGACCAAAGGAGGTGCTAATCCAATGATTCCTGAGTCCAGAGACTTCATTTGAGGTAACCATTCATTCCTTTCTCAGCCATTGGTGTAAATCTTAGAGTTAGGGCTTCTTTGTGGAATGATTCATGGAGTAATTGACCTCTTTTTGTGTCGATGCTTTAGATCTGGACCCAAAGAGGTCCAGAGACTCTTTTTCCCTCAAGTTTTATGAGTGTTAATGGAGGCCATGAGCTTAGAATAGCATTCTAGAGACCATATCATCAAATAAGGCCTTTGGACCTTTGCATGAGCACCAAGATTGTAACTTTACGTGATAAATGTGCTTGGAAGGACTGGATCTATGAGTTACTGGAACGGATCTGGCCTCAGAAGTGAGTTTGAGTTCATGCATGGCTTTGACTCGCCGAGTCCGAAGAACAGACTCGGCGAGTAGCATGAAGATTGTCCATAACCACTCAGCGAGTGGTCTTACCAAGTTAAGGGTTGACTCAGTGATTCAGGGAGAGTCAGAGAGGGTTGACAGGTGGACTGAGTCAAGCTGGAACTCGCCGAGTTGTTCTTGAGACTCGGCGAGTTGAGTCGTGGTGGCCCCGCGATTCATGCCAGGTGGAACTCATCGAGTCAGGGAAGTACTCGACGTGTCAAGAGAGGATCCTAGGGAGTCAGTAAACAGGTATAGACTCGCTGAATCACTCTAGTGCACTCGCCGAGTCCGGTCAAAGTTGACCGTTGACCGTTGACCAGAGTTGACCAGTGTTGACTTGATAGGGGTAGTCAACCTTAGTTGTGAAAGTGTTAATTAGAGATATATTGTGTTATAGGAGGATTATAGCTCGGAGGATCGAGCGCGAGTGATTTTCAGGACTTGCGAGTTATCGAGATACGCGAGGTGAGTCTTCTCACTATACTTTACCTTGAGTAGGTAACCAGAGTTATGTGACAGAGTATTTGTATGCTATGTGTTGTACTGCATTATTTCTATGTGATTTATGCTGTGCATGTTTACAGAGTTAGAACCGAAAGGTTCATAGAGTTAGAACCAGAGGGTTCATAGAGTAGGGTCCACGGACCCACAGAGTTATAGTCTCGAGTGGTTAATATGTGTTATGTGTGGTATTTTGGGGAACTCACTAAGCTTCGTGCTTACAGTGTTTTGTGTTATGTGTTTCAGGTCTCTCTCAGGATCACGGGATGGCACCGGCTCGATTGTACACACCAGAGAAAGAGTCATGTTTTGAGGATCCTGGTTTATTATGCAAGTGAAAATGGAGTTATATTTTGTAATTCGATTATGAATGAAATTTTAAGCAAAGTGTTTTTTTAAGAATTAAACGATTATTTTTAAATGAAAAATTGTTTTGAAATTTTCGGTGTTACACTTTATATATTCGGAAACCTTGCCACGACCACTACGTCTTCCTTCATAGATATTGGGCTGATCTAATACTTTATTATTACGCTTATTATTATTCTTAATTCATTTAAGCCACACAATTAAGCTTAAAACACATAATACTTAAATAATACATTCTTATTATTTTCAAAATGAGTTACAAAGGTTAACCTAGACTAATACATTGATATTAATGCTTAGCCTAGAAACACGGGCGTTACATAAAATCATTAGGTTACTTTCGGGGATGTTTAGGACTTTTGGATGAACATACTTAATTATTACTTGGTTGTAGTTAATTTCAGTTGTTATGTTGTGTTTATTTGACGCTCTTTTTGTTCATAATGATTGAAATTAAGTTATATGAATTTGTGTGATTTCATAATTAAAATAGTACATTGTCAATTCACCAGTTGTTCCAAGTTCAAGTAGTTTAGGAACAAAGACAAGTGGTTGAATCCACATGTATTATTCCAAGTTGTGATATTAAATCTTAATATTGTAATAGGTAGTTACAAGTCACTCTATTGCCAATTCAATCATTGTTCTTAATCCAAATAGACATAGGGAGTAAGACAACTAGTTGAATGAAAATATTGTGTACCTAAAATTATGTGTTGCAAGATAGTAAAACCCAATTAAATTTAAGTAATTGAACTAGGATTTTAGGGAAGAAAGTGTGTGAATCTGAACTATCTGACAACTGAACCGGGAGTACCTTGTTTTCTCATTCATAGTATTTGTTTTAACAACCAATTGCAAGTATTAATTTTTCTTTACATTTGACTATTTTAAAACAAGGTTTAACCACAAACTCCTCATGGATTCGACCCTTACTTACCCTAGCTATCTAGTGGTTTTTGAGGTTATTTTTTATTGAGACAACGACGTCAATCAATTCTCTCCCATGGCGAGCATGCCACACATCCCACTTTTCATGCAACAACCGATATACAACCCATAATCCCACCACCTTTAGGAAAAACTCCCTCAAGCAACACAATTTCAAGGAAACAATTCCCAAACAACACCGGCGCATGGGACGAACTCACGCACGCCGGAGTTAAACCCACAATCTCATCAGCCCATCTAGCAAACGCATTGCAACCACCATATATCCCACATACATCCATGTACAGAAAAGGGTATAATTATGGGTATGATCATGGGTACAACAGTCTGTACCATGCCTAGCAGCTCATGACATATGGCGGATCCCCCTTTCCCCATATGGAAGGCTCAGTGGGAAGCGCCAGCTAGGAATTCTGCCAAGGGCTCCTGCATTATGAAATACCGCATTCAACCATGATACCAAACATATTGAAATGCAATGGCACAACCGAACCGGATGAACACATCGAAACCTACGAGTTGAAAATGCCATCGCTCATAATGGACAAGAGATTCCATCGCTCTGAATAAGAGTCTAACTAATAAGGGCTACCATATCCTAACCACTACATGTTTACCAGCCACTGACCATTGAGTCATCCCACCCTAAACGTGAACCAATACTGTAACATACATGTTAATAACCTAGTTTAATTATCGTGTTTTGTAAAGATTATTAGCTTAAAATGAATAATATTATATGATTTTGAGTGTTGAGTTCTAACAAGATAGTTTTATGAAGAATTGAAGTAAAACTATGTTTAGAATCATTTGGAAAGTAATTGAAGTCTTATGAGATTTCGATCAAAAGTCAACTATTGAAATTAACGAAAATATAAAGTTGGAAATAAATAAAAATAATGTTATTGAAAGTTGTAGTTTATCCCGTCAGAAACATTTAGGCGAAAACCTTATCGAAATCCGAGTTATAACGAAGAAATTATGACCAATCGAAGATCCACGACAAAATTGACAAAACACTATTTAGCATAAAAAGTGAGTTTTTGATAAACTACTTTTAGCTTTAGTGATCTAAATGAAAGTCGTAGTATTCGTTAAACTGAGAATTTTCATAAAAAGAACGTCCAAATCTGACTTCGTATGAGGAAGTTATGATTTTTCTAAAATTTAGTATACCAGTATACAACTAAAAACTCGAAATAAATATCGAGTATTTTTAGCCAACACAACCTAAATGAGAATCGAAGGTGTACTCAGTAGTAGGACAACGGTAAAAAGACAGACAAAAACGGACGTCAGATGAAGAAGTTATGAATTTTTAACGGATTTTTCTGTCCCGGTCTGTTAAAAATAATAATATTAAAAATAAATTCAAAAATAACCAACCGAGTCTAAACGAAACCTGTAGAGTATAATCTCACCTATGCGTGCATATAAAGAACGTCGAAAACGAAGCTCGTATGCAAAAGTTATGAATTTTTGAAGATTTAGGCACAAAATCCGAGAAGTTTCACATACTAGGCTCGGACTCAGCCACGTACAAGTCTCGCATGCGAGACGCATGTCCGGTCCGTGGCTTGACCGAAGCGAGCCACATCGCCCTTCCCTTGCGCGTCGCCCCGTGTCCGAGCAGGTGAGTCATCAGAAGCGCAGGTCCAATCTGAAGCCGACGTGTGCCCCTCCCCCCTCGCCCTCGCTGAGCCGTGTGTCCTCTCTCTTCCCTTCGGATCCGGAGACCTCACACCCTATATAAAGGGAGGTGCGAACCCTCCCGGTTTTGGTTGGTATTTTTCATACATTTACACCCTAAATTTTATTTTAAGCTACTTTTAACCCCCCGAAGCCCCGAGATCATACCTAACACCTGAAAAACGTCTCGAAGTGTCCGAATACCTCGAGAAATTTATCTTTTCGGTTTGAAACTCAACCCTTGCAAGGCCCGGTTTTCAATAAAGCTCTCGGTTTTCATCGAAGAAAGTTAATTATAACGAAGTGCTGCCCAAATTACTATTTTAACCTCTGGTTATTTCACGGTGAGTTCAAATTATAGGAACAATTGTATGTTATGTGTTATATGTGCAATATGCTTTCCCATGTTATTATGATAATGAGCTATACCTTTGACCACGAAGTGAATGACTAAGCATCACTTGGTTATTGGTATGTAGCCTTTGACCATGAAGTGAATGAGAAAGCATCACTTTGGCATCGACAGAATGCTATAGAGGGTTGAAAGCCTGTAAATTCTAGCAACATGTTAACTCAGAAATCATTTATTTTTTGTGCCACTTGGACTAAAGTCTTGTTGGTGTATATCAAGTTGAAATTGTTGTATCTCATTGATTGTAAATCTTTGAATCATATCATTTGTTGATATGGAAAGCTTGTCACATGATTCACATATGCCTTTGTTGTTCTTTGTTCCTCTTTGCGTCTGTGATATTGGTGTGTGTGTATATATATATATATATATATATATATATATATATATATATATATATATATATATATGGCATAACATTATAATGTATCTATTTTTGAACTCACTAAGCATCATTGCTTATCCCTCTCAGTGTTTAACTATTGCAGGTAATAAGGATCCAGTATAGACACATAATGTTGGAAGATTTAAAATAGTTAATAATATTACTTTTGTATTTAGTGATTGTGTATGTATAAAATTATAATTTCCTGGGTAGTTATGTAATATACTAAAACTTAGTCAGTTTGTATCCAGTCTTTTGTAATTAAACTATCAATGTAAAATATTGTTTATGAATATGCATGTAGCATGTTTTGGAGTAATATGATGTATTTATAGAGAGGGGTTCTCTCAAATACCTTGCTCAAGCCAATTTCCACCGGGTCTCACCCACTCTATCACAACCGAACGAGCCTTGCCCACGGGTCTCATTCATTTTGCACAATTAAACGGCCCTCGCCCACAGGTCTCACCCAATCAAGTGTTGTACATGCCTATCCTTGCCTTGGATCCAATGATCCTCATCCCAAACAAAGAGTAAGCCTCCGACAATATTGTCCGCCTTGACCCAAGCATATTGTTAACACGTTGTCGTGCACGTATTAAACAAATAAATTTTTCACTGCTGGTTGCACTAAAAATATAGCAAAGGGAAGCAGGGTCAAATCCTCAGGGACACAGCCTAATGGTCAATGCCTTTTTGCATCAGGCACATCTAGTCAAGAAACAGAAAGTATAAAAGGGGATTTTAAATTTAACTAAAAATGCAGTGATATTAAACTAAATGAAAATCAATAATAAAAACGATTCAAGTTCTGTTGTGACTTTCCTAATCATGTAACTAATCCATATCTGATTATTAGAGATGTGTTCTATCTAAGCTGGTACTGAGAAAAACTAACAAGCTCTAGTAATTTCTCTTTTACCTAAATTAGTTAATCAAAACAAGCTCTTCCATTAACCCTAACTTTTTACTGTTCAATTAAACAAGCTCTTAATTAAATCAGAAAAATTGTTTTAAGTTCTTTGTAAAATTCCCAGCAATACCCAATACTTCTCACAAGCTCGGAAGCGTAAAGATATGATTTGTTAGTTTATACCAGCGTTAAATCCCAAAACGGAACCAATCTGATACTTGTTGCTTTTACCAATTTATTAGAACAATTACGGATTCTATTAACTGATTAACTAGAATGATAAAACCCTAGCTAGGTGATTAGACTAACAAGAATTCAAATCAAACATTCATTAAGCTCAAAACTGAAGAATCTAGACAGAAACACAAATCAAAAACCAGATCTAATGATCAATCACATGAAAAGTACTTGTCTTTTGCAGAACTGAAAACTAGGGTTTAGCCAGACATGGCCAAAATCTGATGAAAACAGATGAAAAGAGACATCAAACAATGTTATGCACAGCGGGGCTGCTAAAGAGTGTTGCGTGACACTGATTTCGATAAAATGTCGAACCGGGGTAGCTAAGAAGCGTAACCTCGCCATTCAGTCTTTGAGACTGTTATTCGCCACGATTGTTGTGTTAGTCATGCGCAGATGGAATGTCACCAATAACCATCTACATAGTTTGCATTAATAACCGTCTTGGAGGTATTTCTTGCTTGGGCTACACCTAGCTGGATTCCCCCCAGTCTGATGTGGGTAGCGTAGGTAGCCGCATCAGACTATGTTGTCAAACTAATAAACCGTAAGGTTGCTGACCATAATATAAGTGGCAGAGATCATGAGAGTTGGGCGATTAGGTTGCTAGCGAGGGTCACGTAGTGAGACTATTTTCGATAGCCAGACAGCAAAATTCTTGAGGAACAAGTAGTGAGCCTATAGGTAGGAAATATGCAGTGAGACTGTTATCGAGAGCCAGACAGCAGAGGTGCTAAGGGATAAGTGGTGAGGCCAGAGGTATGGGTTGCACAACAAGACCATTTCTGAGGGCCAGGCAACAGTGATGCTGAGGGATACGCAGCGAGGATACTACTTGGGTTACATGGCAAGACCGTTTCCGAGAGCCACGAAACAGAGATGTTGTGGGAAACGCAGCGAGGCTAGGGGTAAGGTTGCATAGCAAGACCGTTTTTGAGAGACAGGAAACAGAGATGCTGAAAGGTAGTAGGTAGCAGGGCCGCTGTCGGGATTACGTTCTTGCTGGAGAGTAACCTCACTATAGCAGGTTGTAGTGTGGATAACACTTCATCGATCATCCGAGCACAAGAGAACCATGATGATTGTGAGAGAGGAAGCACCAAGATCATGGTGTTAGTCATGGAATAAGCTTGTGATGTGCGACTTACGGTGCGCGACGATGCGCGACTTATGTTGCACAACTTAGGATAATAGCTTGGGCTTAGCAGCCGACGACCATGGAGATGTTACACGGGAGAGCATCGCGCGGAATGGATCGGGCTTGGCTGCCAGTGATCGTAGATACATCACATGGGAAAACATCGAGTGGAATGGATCGAGCTTGGCTGCCAGCGATCGTAAGTACATCATGCGAGAAAGCATCGCGTGGAATGGATCGGGCTTGGCTGCCAACGATCGTAAGTACATCATGCGGGAAAGCATCACGTGGAATGGATCGGGCCTAGCTGCCAGCGATCGTAGATACATCACGCAGGAGAGCATCACATGGAATCATATAGGCAAAGATTGCAAGCCTTTGAGCCTCGTTGGCGTAGCATGCCGCTGATGGAGTCGGGTTGAGATGCCAAGCGACTCAAGGCAAGGGTACTGAACCTCGCATGCGGAGCTTGCCGCTATAATGGAGTCGGGCTGAGAAGCCAGGCGACTCGAGGCAAAGGTACTGAACTTTGCCGGCGGAGCTTGCCGCTATAATGGAGTCGGGCTGA
Organism: Lactuca serriola; assembly: GCF_051521515.1. Lineage (NCBI taxonomy): Eukaryota > Viridiplantae > Streptophyta > Magnoliopsida > Asterales > Asteraceae > Lactuca > Lactuca serriola. The sequence goes on along the minus strand of NC_136412.1, from coordinate 20,512,956 downwards.
GATGCTAGGCGACTCGAGGCGAGGGTACTGAACCTCACATGCGGAGCTTGCCGCTATAATGGAGTCAGGCTAAGAAGCCAGGCAACTCGAGGCGAGGGTACTGAACCTCGCATGCGGAGCTTGCCGCTATAATGGAGTCGGTTTGAGAAGCCAGGCGACTCGAGCCGAGGGTGCTGAACCTCGCATGTAGAGCTTGCCGCTGTAATGGAGTCGGGATGAGAAGCCAGGCGACTCGAGCCGAGGGAGCTGAACCTCGCATGCAGAGCTTGCCGCTATAATGGAGTTGGGTTGAGAAGCCAGGCAACTCGAGGCAAGACTACTAAACCTCGCATGCGGAGCTTGCTGCTATAATGGAGTCGGGCTGAGAAGCCAGGTGACTCGAGGCGAGGGTGCTGAACCTCGCATGCGGAGCTTGCCGCTATAATGGATTCGGGCTGAGAAGCCAGACGACTCGAGACGAGGGTTCTGAACCTCGCATGCGGAGTTTGCCACTATAATGGAGTCGGGTTGAGAAGTCAGGCGACTCGAGGCGAGGGTGCTGAACCTCTCATGCGGAGCTTGCCGCTATAATGGAGTCGGCTGAGAAGCCAAGCGACTCGATGCGAGGGTACTGAACCTCACATGATTGGACGTAGCATCCCACAATCTATGCGTCTAGCTCTTGTGATGAGTTTGGGTTAAAATGGAATGGTACCTGATGCTTTGTTGCATCGATAGTTGTACTAATAATTGATGCCTCAGTGTATTGACTGTTTGTCGAGGGCTATGCGTGGATGCTACTTAGAGCTGGATAATGTAGCTACTGTCAAGTGGTGCGTAGTGAGACCGCCGTTGAGAGCTGGTCATCAGGGCCGTTGAGAACTGAGCATCGAGCTGCTAGCGATAGATGAGCAGCACGACCACTGAGAGCTGGGCAATGAGACTACCGAGGGTTGAACGACAGGGCTGATCTTCTGACTCGGAATATTAATGTCACATCGGGAGTGCACCATCATGTATAGCATCAACTCTTCATCTACTTTAACTCTGCCTCTTCAGGATATTGTCGTACCAACACTTCCCTCCCCCCCTTTTTTTTTCTTAGAGGATGCGAGGAATGGAAAACGATGGGTGTATAGTTGCAAGAAATTGGGCGACATAGGTACTAAGAAAGGCTAAGCGACCTAAGTACTAACAAAATTGGGTGGCGTGGCTGGTGAGAGCTGGGCATCGCGACTGCTGAGAGTCGAGCAGCGAGACTAGCAGGATTCGGTCAACATGAATGGTGAAGGCTGGATAGCGAGACTGCATGGACCCGATCAACGCGACTTCTAATAGTCGGGTGACGCAGTTGCTGAAGGTTAAATGCGTCACGAGCAGTAGTAGCGCACTATGCTTCTCCCTCTCCCCTTCCTTTTTTTTTGAGATGTCGAGTGTTCTTGAATGCAACTCGTCTTCTGAAGTCGAGTTTTCTTCCGGGATTGTAGCAAGTGAACCTTGAGTGGCTGTCTAAATTTGATTAAATGAATAGTCCATTTTAATTAATGTTGATGTAGCCAATGTAATGTAGAAGCCCAACATAAGGAGCCCACTTGCACCATGAGCCCAATTTCCTTTTCCCTTTTCTTTTATGGGTCGTGTACCAGGTTGTGGACCACCCGTCTCTCATTTTCTTTGAGTCACATTCCAGATATCCTACGATTTCACGATGTCCAAAGAGGGAAATGCCGAAAATCGTTGATTGTAGCGAGATCGTCGATTAACTTAGAGCTATTGGAAGTCGATGGAGGAGTTCGTTGGTGCTAGCTGTGATGATTTTGGTGGTTCCCTGCCAGAGTCTAAAGGAATACCAGGGTGTGATCTTTGTTGGTGAAGACAGGAGTTGCAGTTGACGCTATTTCTTCAGCACTGGAGGCAATCGGCTATGGTTGGCTAGCGATTCGAGATCGCCCGGTGATTAGAGCTCCTGGCGATTACTTGCCAGGGTTCGACGAGTGCAGAAGATTAATCAAACACAGGGGTTGGCGATCGAACTGGTTACGGTAGCGGTGGTCGACTGGATATGGCAGAGCGATTGGAAATTGCCTGGTGGGTTTGGTTCCTCACAGGGACTCGTAACTTGTAGGTAGAGGCTGGAGCAACGACAAATAAGGGAACTGTGGTGAAGGAGCAGTGGTGTCGGGTTGCACCGGTTGTCGCCGGACTAACAAAGAAGAAGAGTCACGTGAGGCTCGGCTCCCCCCTTGCTGATATACCGGTCGACAGTGGCAGAGTAGTGATGGAGCCGTCTGCTACGCTTGTGGTCGTTGGTGATGGAGTAACGACAATCAACCGATGATGGACTGATTAAAATCATCAGCTGGGTGTTCCATGGAAGGGACGGATGAGGTGGGCTCCACCTCTTGACTTTCTACTAGCTTTCTTGACCGTGTGGGGTCCGCACGCCTTTTTACATTTGGAGAATAGCAACAAATGTCGGGCAAAGCTATAGTTTTGACTTTGTGTGTATCGAGAATTGGACCTGGGTCCTGACACTTTTGTTTTTTTTACATAGGATATTAGACCAAATGGATCCAACTTTGTTTTTTACTATTGACAGCTCTGTCGTTTGTTCGGTGCACTATGCACCCTTTTCCTTTTCCCTTTCTCTTTTTTATTATATTTCGAGATGGTGACAACAAGTAGTGTAAAAGAGAGCTGTAAAAATTTTACATTGTGGATATACATTTACTTTTTATATGCATATATTTTTTGAAAACCATTAACTAAAATAACTAAAATGGTATACTGATGTGAAATGCAACCTTTATCAATATTAACTTAGACGTTTTTGAATGTACAAATTAAACAAACTTGTACACATAAACTCATTACTAAAGAATACATAGACTGAAAGTGGGTTAATACCCATCAAAGCTTCTCTTCTTCCCTTCGTTTTTTTTTAACATTCTGTAAGATGTACAAGCCATATGGCTATGTGTACAAATAGTTGTTGCAGTGGGAGTGAAGAAAATCTTTACTAAAAACGATTTTCTGATAATATATTGACTGAAATGGGGTAAAAACTCACAAAAATTTCTTTTATACTCAACTTTCTGGAAAGACACCAAAACATAGACAAAAAACGAATCTGAAAGGTTTTTTTTATTATTAACTTCCTTTTCTTCTTCAGGTTGTTCAACAAGCTTTCAGAAAATGAACAAGAACTGATCTGGAAATTTTTCGTTTTCCTTCTTTAAACTTCTAAAGAAAAACACCCAAAAATATGAACAAAAAGTGGTGTAAAAACTTGATTTTCCCTCCTGATTTTATGAACTGGAAAATATGAGTAGGAACTCATAAAACTTCTCTTATTCTCAATCTCGCTGAAGAAAACCCAAAGATGTAACTTAAAAACGGATATGATAGGGCTTTGTGTAAGCCTGAAAGATGCTTGAATGAACAAAAACAAGAGCAAATCTATAGATCTGAAAAAATTCGTTTTCCTTCTGTAAGCTTTGAAGGAAACACTATATAGACAGCTTCAACAGTGTTTTGCCAAGAAAATCATAAACCAAAGAGGATTTCTTTTAGGAAAACAACTCGAGATAAGCTAAAACACCACTTAAAATTCCATTTCTTCTCATGTTGCTTGATAAAAACACAAAAATAAAAACGAAAATGGGTTAAGAACTCATAAGAGATTCTTTCTCCCTACTTGCTGAAGAACACATCAAAACATAGACGAAAATGAGATTTAATAAAGTCTTTTAAGACTTGAGAGTTGCTCAGGTTAACTAAAACAAAACATATCTATACATCTGAGCAAAAACAAGGCAGATTTGAAGATGTAAGCGAGAAAACTTAAACAAATCAAAAGATCTGAGCGAAAAAACAAGCAAATCAAAAGATCTATGTATAAAACTAAGCAAATAAAGAGATCTGAACAATGGTTAGACAGATCTGAAAAGATCTTGACAAAAGCCAAGTGGATCTGAACAGATCTTGGTAGAATCCAAATGGGTCTGAACCAAATGGTGCTAGAAATGAACAGATCTGAGGAAAATCTTAGCCGAAACCACAGATCTGAGCAGATCTAGACAAGAACGAGATGATTTATGCTCATTCGAGTCCGGGATGGCGCCAAATGATGCAACATCGACCTTCGACGAATCTGGTCTTCTGTTGCGGCGGAGATCTGCTAGTCACAATTAGAGAGATGTGTTAGAGTCGTCCCAGGGACTGTGCCCCGGGAGCGGACTCTGACGGTCAAGTTAGATTAGCTGATAGATCTGAGATGGTCCTCCATAGTTGGAGAGAACCATCTTGGTGCTGGTGGTAGTGGCTGACGCCGGCGGGTGGCGGCGGAGCCACCCGACCGGAGTATAGGGCGGCGACTAAGCCAAGGGGAAAATCCCTATCCATGGAGGAGATACTGTTCATTATATAGGGGAAAATTAGGTCAAGAGGAATTAGGTCAGGCCTTGGGCCAGCCCAATTCAGGCCCAGTTAGCAAGGAGTTGGGTGAAGCCACCCGGAGGCGCCGGGCGAGGCTGGCGGGCGCGCACCAGGCAAGGCTGGCGGGCACGCACCAGGAAAGGTTGGCAAGGGAGCGCCAGACTAGGTCGACAGGAGAGTCCTCATCGGGGCTGGCAAGGGAGAGCCAGGCCGGGCCGGCGGGAGAGTCCCCAACAAGGCTGGCAAGGGAGCGCCAGGCGAGGCTGGCACACCGGAGCTGTTTAGACCATGCCAATGGACCATATATCATCATACACATAATTCACATAGTATTCAAATATATCATCTTTATTACTTCAAAAGACTTACAATAGTTGACCTAGACTATTACATTGTCTAAAAGTGCTTAGCCTTGAAACTCGGGCCTTACAATATATGTTCATGTAAGTTAGGATAAAGAGCTAGTAGTTGATAGTATAATCTCTAGGTGCGCAAGTCTAAACGGGTAGAGTATAAAGTATAAATGTATATGTAGTAGTAGAGTCCGAAGTGCAATCTCTAAGCTCATGTAGGGATGTCAAAAACTCCCTCGGGACCCCGTCCCCGTGGGACTCCGATACCGTACGAGACTAATTTTAAAAAAAAATTGGGAACGGGAGCGGGGGCGATATTAACTCCCGTTTATTTTCGGGACCGGGGGCGGGAGTGAGTATTTCCGTCCCGTACTCCCGCAGGGGCCCCGTTTATTTTTTTATAATATATATATATATATATATATATATATAATGGAAATTACAAATGAAAAATTAGGGCTTCATCTTTCTTCCGTCCGTTTTCAATCGTCACTCACGAATGGGGGGCAAATAGGAAGGGCGACTTTCTAGTTTCGAGGAGTCGACGTCGAGTCGTCGAGGACTTCATCTTCCTTCTCCTTCCCGTTCCCGTAGTCGGCGACCTGTACTCCTAGTCTTCGACCGACGAGTGGCGAGTGAGTAGTGACGACTGCCTACGCAACTTCTCCAAAATCCAACTCCCACAGGCTACCTGCGAGGCTGCGACTTCGGCTTTCTTCCGTCACCGGCTCACCGCTGCCGAAGCCTTCCATAATTGATGGTAAATACCACTTGTACAAACTAGTGCAGACGAAGTAACACGAATATCCCCGGTAGTCAGTCCATTTCCAGCTGCTATCAATTTCTGCTACTTTCAGTTTCTGCTTCTAAATTCTCACTCTCACCGATTTCTGCTTCTCACTCTCACCGATTTCTGTTTATCACTCCCACTGATTTCTGTTGCTTGCAATTAATCTTTTCCAGGTTTCGTAATTTCATATATTGTATGTTATCAATGAATTAAGTATAAGTTTGTAGAATACTGCTATAGAACTCGATGCTTGCAATTAATCTTTTCCAGGTTTCTTAATTTCATATATTGTATCTTAATCATTTATATTGTTGCTATCAATTAATTAGCTACAAGTAAGAATGCTTGATCAAATTTTGTAGAAAGCTTGATGTTTGCAACCTCTAGTGAGAATGTTTAATCCTTTTATTGCTGCTTGCTGTTTGCCTAAATAAATAGATAGCTTTGCTATAATCAAAGCAGTTTTTTAGCAAAAAAAAATCTAATTTTAAGCCGGGGAACCGGGGGAGCGGGGGGCGGGAACGGGGGCACCTATTTCCGCTCCCGTTTGCCCCTGTTGACATCCCTAAGCTCACGTATACCCGTGTTGAAGACGAAATGGTTGGGCCGTAAATTTAAAATACACATATTATTGGCAAATAGTGATCCATTGTATGTATACATATATATGTATTGTGGTATATGGTTTTTGGGCAAGTCACTAAGCTTCACGCTTACCAATTTGATTGTAAATGTTTTTCAGATACTTCATTGATTCGTAATAATGACAAGGTTTGACTGTAGACATGCACATTCAAACCATGTTTCCACATGGTGTAATTATACTATGATATATTTTGATAAATAAAAATGGAAAAAAAAAATCTGGTTGAAAATCAGGACGTCATAATATCTCTCTTTTCAGTAAAGGTCAGTGCACCAAAGAAAGTTTTTTATGCATTTGCTTGCATAAACGTTTGAGGTATGACTTATGAATTGTTGTGCAAATATACAACAAATTGGGTGAATCGTTCTTTTTGGTGGTGCTTTTTTAGTTAATGGGAATACTTGTGCTACGGTAGAAGAAACCTAAAAAATGGATGGAAACGTTTCATCAAGCAAAACAATACGTAGAAAGAATTGCAATCTTTATTACTTAATTCGATTACATATTTTTCATTTTTTTTCGTAATATTGGGTTTTTTTAGTTTACATGTACTTTTTTGTAATATTAGGTGTTATGTTTATATTTAGCATCCTACTTTGATGAAAAAAAGTTCACATGTATGGTGTTCATTTCTATCATCTTACTTTGATGAATTTTTTTCAAAGGTTTAATGTTGTAATTTAAAGAAATGATAAAAGAAGGGTAAATAATAATTGTTATTATCCAGTCTAACAATTTAGAGGTTCTAACCAAACAACATGTTAAAGTTCAGATCTTAAAAATTCAAACCTCTTAAAAATTCATATCCAGTTAAACGGCCCCTTAGTCTTTAAAATCAATCTTTCTCTCTCTCTCTCTCCCCCCCTTTGAAGATTGCAATTAAGGTGGAAAGAGTCATTCCCTCACAACCTACTCAACATACTTCCACATTAGTTTTTTTTTTTTCTCTTTTTTTTCTTCATCTTTCTCAACCCACAACACATGTTAATCCTATCTTTTTCAACCAACTCAATTAAAAAAATACAAAACAACTAATGTACAAGTCTTAAAACACATGTTATAAAAGAAAAGGAGAGAGAGATATACTAGAGAGAAATGATGAGGCGGGTTAGTGAAACCAATTAAACAACCCACTACTCCCAGCCCACCGAAGAGGGAGTGATATTTTGGAGGTACGAGCGGTAGTTCTATTGCTAATTGTACCTTACTTTTTTTGTATTTTTGTAATTGAGTGGGTTGAAAAATATAGGGTTGCCGTATGTCGTGGGTTGGGAAAGATGAAAAAAATTTAATCTAATGGATTGAGTGGGTTGGGAGGGAATGACTCATTTCTCCCTCGTAGGGCGCATCCTCATTTAAAATGTTGTCATTTGAGGAGACACAATAACTAGTTACCCTATTAATTTTATTTTATACAAAAATGGTCCTTTTATCTTTCTAAATATGATAAGTTAGGACCCTTTGACTAGTGAATTAAATAAGGGTTAATGTCATAAAAATCCTCAGGTTTTTAAAGTTTTGTCGGTTTTGCTCAAAGTTGAATTTTATGTCCGTTTTTACCCTCACATTTTCCAAAAAATGTTCGGTTTTACCCTTTAACGGTGATAACAGGTTTTTCAGGTTACCATTATATTATCTTCGCAAAAAGAACCCTTAGGTTTACAGTTTTTTTTTTTTTTTTTTTTTTTTTTTTACGTTTTTACCCTTGAGTTTATAATTTTTTTTATACTTTTACCCTAAGTATTTTTTTTTCATATTATACGTATTCATGCAGAAAAAATCGTATTTATATACGAAAAAAAGTTTAATTAAATATTGTATTTACATTTATTTAAATGTTATATCTTTATGTGTGTGTGTGTATATATATATATATATATATATATATATATGTATATATATATATATATATATATATATATATATATATATATATATATATATATATATGTCTTTTTTCCCTGGATAAACCATTTAAAATGTAATAAAAAATAATGTAATACATTTTTAGAACTACAAATACATACTTTTATGTATTTAAAAATATACATATCAATAACAAAACTTGTTCAATCATAAACGTGTTTATATATAATATTAAAAAACTATAAATACAACATTTAATTAAACATTTTTTTTGTACATAAACACGATTTTTGCATGAATACGTATATTATGAAAAAATACTTAGGGTAAAAGTGTAAAAAAAACGTAAAAAAAAACTGTGAATTTAAGGGTTTTTTGCGAAGTTAATATAATGGTAACCCAGAAAACTTATTATCACCGGTAAAAGGGTAAAACCAAACATTTTTTTGAAAAATATGAGGGTAAAAACGGACATAAAATCCAACTTGGGATAAACCAACAAAACCCTGAAAAACGGAAGGTTTTTATGACATTAACCTATTAAACAATAAACAATGAAGTTTTATAACTAAGACTTTTGCCATTTTTTACTAATTTCCTAACAAGTAGGTTGTAGATTGTAGGTCCAATTATTTTTAAATCCAACCCCAAGTTTGACTAGCTTGTCAATTTTAATCCTTTATTGTTTATTTTCTAATTTCAAGCCTAAATTGATTTTTTTCTTTTATATTTAATCTAACTTTTATGATTCATTTACTTATAACTTTCTTTTATTATTTATGTTTTGTTTTCTAAATTTTCTTTTACTAATTTCGCTCAAAACTTCTACATTCTATATGAAAATATTACATAAGACGGGTTTAATCCTAAAAACAACGAAAAACGAAGGAAAGATGATGTCAAAGGACAACACTCATTGGGAGTCCAATAGGCAGAATTTTAGACTTGGAAGATAGTGGAAAACATAATTGGCATAGCAAAATATCACATAAGAAACAAACATAGTTTGAATATGCCCAAGCTAGCTCACAACCCCACTTTTGGATAAATGAGTATATGCGTTTATATTTCGTCTATCTAGAAATAGCTTACAAAACTAAATTATTTGTATATTGAACGTTACTTTATGTTTTATGCTTGAAACACAAATCGTTTTCATATAATATCTCACATTTAATTTATATAATATCTCACATTTGATTTTTATTGTTGACCCAAATATGAACGATAAATATCAATATGAATCTACATGATTCAAAGATATTCAAATTCATTGACTACAAATCCTTTATTTATCTTTTTTCTTTCATACATGTATTACTTAACTATGTTTGCCCATAATAAACCTTCGTCTTTCTTGAAGAAATTGAAATACCAAACTCCAAAAAAACTATATTTCGTGTTGTGTGAATAAATCAAAATAAGATTGTATAAGAGAATCTTGGAATTTTAGAATTTTAATGTTTGATATTTTGAGCCCAATCAAAAACCCCAAAATTGACAATTATCAATATTTTTTTTATGTAACCCAATAAGTGTATTCCACCTGGCCGATAAATAATCCATCCAAAATTCAATCCCCCTTTTTTACCCGGGCTAATTCAGTAACCCAAGTACTCTGGGGACTGGGGGGTTCGCCACTGGAACAAAACTGTACGGACAATTCCAATCTCTCGTAAGTTTCGTTAATTTGAATATTTGATTTGTTGTGATGCGGCGTAGATCTTAATTACACTCGGATGCTCGCTTAGAAATAGATAATTTTTACAATTCGATTCACCCTTAATCTGTCATTTCGTTTTTGAAATCGTTGATCCATCGTGATTGGGCTTTATGTGAGCATCTTCGTTTTCTAGATTTGAACTTTGTGGAATATTTAATATTACGTTAGATTTGCCATTGATTCGATAATTGTTTGAAATTTCAATTAGGCTTAGCATTTTAGGGCATGACCGTTTGGAATCTGTGTTTCTGTTTGGTGTTTTGGTATCGTTGCCTTTATTTGTTTCGTGATTTCATGATGCATCTGAACTGTACTGGTTTTAGGTGTCTGATAATATACTGTACATATGAAGTGATATAGCTGTATTTTTCTTTAGCATGCCAGATGTGGGCATGTTGCGTCTAATTTTATATCTAACTGTAACTTTTGTAATTGTGATTGATGATTTTGGGATTTTAGGTTTAACATCCGGATTGATTACTAGATATGGGGGTTTACCTAAGCACACCTAAAACTGATAAAACATCCGACGATGGTGAGAATGAGAAACTGAGATATGGAGTCTCATCCATGCAAGGGTGGCGCACATCAATGGAAGATGCTGTAAGTCCCTAGTATAGGCTACTTGTTAGTTATATAAGCTATTGTTCCTGTTTGGATTTTCTATATTCTAAAAAGGTATGATAGTTTAATTCTTTTATAATCTTGTTGGAGTTTCTCTATTACCCCAAAACATTGATCAATATAGTATACTTACCAAGATTTTATGTGCCAATATGAGGTGTTTGGTAGCATGCTGCTTTACTTGACTTGGACAACTCCACATCTTTCTTTGGCGTTTATGATGGCCATGGAGGTAAGCATATGGATACAGATTACACACACACACACACACGTTTGTTTCTTCATATAAATGGGTGTTGTATTGTACCTTTATCTAAACTTGCATCTATAGTGAGGTGTCCTCACTAAGCTTTTTTTATCTTGCAGGTCAGGCAGTCTCTAAGTTCTGTGCCAAGTATCTTCACCAGCAAGTCCTGAAGCAGGAAGCTTATTCTGCTGGTGATATTGGAACTGCTGCCCAGAAATCTTTTCTCAGGTTACTCTTCTATGTTGTTTTATTCACTAAGCAAATACATGGCTGTTTTGTCTTGTCTGTTATCTGAAGAAATTGGTATATCTTTATGCAGAATGGATGAGATGATGTGTGGACAACGTGGCTGGAGAGAGTTGGCTATATTGGGAAATAAAATGGATCAATTCAGTGGCATGATAGAGGGACTAATTTGGTCACCAAAGGGTAATGATTTAAAAGGTCTAAATGATAATTGGTCTACTGAGGAGGTACTTTCTTCCTTCATACACACCAAATATACTGATGTCTGGATGAAATGAGCTGTTTCAATGATTGATGTATGTATGTAGGGACCACATTCTAATTATGAGGGACCCGCATGTGGCAGCACAGCTTGTGTGGCAATCATCCATAATAATCAACTTGTTGTAGCAAATGCTGGTGACTCTCGTTGTGTCATATCCCGCAAGGGTCAGGTAATGAATGTTGTTTTTGTCACTATGATAACTTGTATATGTTTTTTTTTTTCCATTTTCATTCATGAATCATGAATATGCATTCAACTTTTTATACATACAGGCGTATAATTTATCAAAAGACCATAAGCCTGATCTTGAAGTTGAGAGAGAAAGGATATATAAAGCTGGTGGTTATATTCATTATGGTCGAGTTAATGGGAGTCTAAACTTGGCTAGAGCTATCGGTACTTCTCTCTCTCTCTTTTTTTTTTCAATTTCTTAGAAAACCTTTCTTATTATTACCATTATATCACGTTCAGGTGATATGGAGCTGAAAAAAGATAAAACACTTCCCCCTGAAAAACAAATTCTAACTGCAAATCCTGATATAAACACGGTATGTTGAAGCATTGACATTATGATTTTTCAGGCCATATGTAGGTAGCATTAGCAATTAGCATCATAAGTTGCTTAAAAACATAAAATTTGCTAATAAAATGCTTATTATTGTGGGTCCAGATAACATGACTTGCTTTTTCCCATTCTTCCTCCAACTAGGTTGAGCTTTGTGATGATGATGATTTTCTTGTTCTTGCCTGCGATGGAATATGGTAAGCTTTTTCTATTTTACTTCATTCATTTTTATATTTTAGCTTACAATATTATTACACAAAATTTTGTCAACATTCGTCTATTATAAAATACATGTTTTACTTAAAGTTTATTATTATACAGGGACTGCATGTCAAGCCAGCAACTTGTAGACTTTGTTCATGAACAACTAAAAACTGTAAGCCCATCAACACAACATTATATACTTATACGCCGCCTTGTTAGCTTCCTTTTATTACACATGACCACACCGGACAAACTCTTTAGAGTAAATTACAAGTTTAGTCCCTGTGGTATGTCAAAAGTTATTGGTTTTGTTGCAAAGTTCATCCCTGGTATACACTGTTAGTGTCAGGGACTTAATTTGCAACAAAACCAAACTTTAGCAGCTACCAATGCAACAAATGAAACAATTGGACTAAATCTATAAACCACAGGGATTAAAGTTGTAATTTACACTATTTTCTAACTTGTATGATGAGAATATGACCATTAGCCATAAATGAAATGATGCAGGAAAGTAAGCTGTCAGTGGTGTGTGAGAAGGTATTTGATAGGTGTTTAGCACCGACTTCTGGTGGGGAAGGGTGTGATAATATGACCATGATTTTGGTCCAGTTCAAGAAACCCCAATCTCAATCTGGCCCATCTACTTCTACTTCACATTCACATCCACCATCTGATTCATCTAACGATCAGGAAGTGCCTGGATCAGATTAGTTGGGTAATCCTGTCCGTTGGTTCGGTTCTTCTCAACATGATTTTTGTAAATGTTGATTTTTTGTTTTTGTTTTGTTGTGTTCATGGGTGGTAACATACAGATACAGTACAGATTATTACTGAATGCTGTTTTGTATAGCATCAAATACACAAATCTGGGATTCATACCTGGATTTGACTCTGACTTGTATTGTATGCTGTAAGAGTCCGTACATTGGCTTTCGTTTTGAACCATACCTGATAATCTACTTTCTTAGAGAATGAAGTGCTTGTATACACAATTTTTTTTTTTTTTTTTGTATTGAACTAGTTAAGTTGTCACTATGTGCATATGGGAATGCTAGGGTCCCACAAATGGGGCATCATGCATCATCACTTGTACAATATAACACCATTTTTGTTGCAATAGACCTCTTGCATTTCAAGTTAAATAAAAAGGTTGAAGTTGAACTCAACCAACCAGCTTTTTGCATTTTTTTTTTCATAATTCTCCCACTCTTTTAATGGACGATTTTGACACAATTCTTACCAGAGGGTTTTAGGATTCTAGTTTCTTCTTATTGTGTACAAAAAAAATATTCATTGAGATAGCACTTAATTGATGGACGATCATCTTGCATGTGTGTGAATATTGACTGAGGGAATATATTTTGCTTCTTTTGCATATGGTTGTTTCTTTATTGCTCATACAGTCCCCTGTTAATCTTTTGTCGGATAGCTTGTATTAGTTCCTAGTGTGTTTGTCATGTTTTGGTAATTATGAATCCCAACACTCACTTCGAAGGAATTGTGGGAGCTCAACTCATACGATCTCTTGCATAATCAGATACATGTTCATGATCCTAACCAACATAACAATGAAAACCTAAATAGGTCAAAAAGAATTCTATTTGAAGTATGTTGATTGTCTACACAAACAAAAGGAACAATTTAAGGACATCACATTTATTGGTCCACTAGTAAAATAAATCTCTCCTAAAATTTTCTTGTTAGACTTTATCTTAGTCGAAAGGTATCACTTACATATCCTATATATGATTTAGTTGTTAGACTTTATCTTAGTAGCTTAAGTTTTCTTGTTAGACTTTATCTTAGTCGCTTAAGTTTTCTTGATCAAATTTTATTCATATAAAGTATTGTTGGAAAAAATGGGCTTTAACCCTATTTAGACCATAAAATCCTTGTCTTGTCTAATCTTAACTCTCAAGGGGTTTATATTATCCTATTTTATGCCTTTATTTTTTTTATATTGAATGTCCAAAACAGATGAATGATCGTTAATCACTTAAGTATGGTGCCGAGAATTTGCTTTGTGCTCAAACTGCATGGTGCTGAAAAATGGTAGATGCTGAATTTGTTATCTTAAAAGAGAATTAGGCACATTTTCAAGTTTAGTTTGTTGTGTTTAAAATAAATGAAACACAATTATCGAGTTACAATTGTGGTGTTTAAATACTGCCTTCCGGTACATAGAATGAATTATATACAATGAACGCTATTCTGCATCTCTTTGCTCTGCTAGCTAATGCAGAAAACTCAAGATTTTACACTCATGTAAAGTTTTGTAATAGCGACGCTGAATGATTCTGAAAAAACTTCTTTGTTTGTTGTATCATGGGGAAACAAACATCTAATTTGTTTAAAAATTTTATATCCAACACATGCCTCACTTGTAATATCATTTAAAATTGAGAAAATTCATGAAATGACCAAATTATAGGGAGTGTATGAAGAGTTTGACCATAAAAAACTAAGATTTGTAAAATGACCATGACTTCCGCATAGACAGTCTCTGCATAAGCCTTATTACTCTGAGGAATGTGAACAACAATGAGGAAATGAGGAAAGACAAAATAAATAAATAAATAAATGATGGGGTACATACTTCCGTAGAAGATGGCTCTGCGGAAATGCGGTATGCTCTGCAGAACATTAATATCTCTAAGGAAATGGTAGCTGAAAGAATATAAATGATTCTGACAGTTCCGTAGAGACACCTATATGGAACGCATCAACACCTCTGCGAATTTGTTCTTCATCCACACACCTCTGAGGAACTGTTCTTTGGCTAACTATGGCAAAAATCGGGATTTCCTAACTGTTCTTATCAAATCGGGATTATTCATGTTCCGGCCTTCGTTCCACAACAACGTCCCCCCAAACGGCCTAAGCCGTTCGCACTTCCGCAACCAAGCAAGTAGGAACTAGATTTTTTTGTGTGATTTCACAATATTACCCCTGCAACCTCAATTCCTCAAAGATAGTACCATTCCTCATAGGTTTAAGGCTTCCGCAGAGCCCTTCTCTGCGGAAGTCATGGTCATTTTACAAAACATGATTTTTCATGGTTAAAATCTTCTACCAACCCCTTTCCTATGGTCATTTCATGAATTTTTTCTTTAAAATTCCGTTTATATTTTTTTATCTATTATCTAAGAGATATGACTCAATGTTTTCATGATGACTTATATATGAAAAACATGCTTATCTGTAAATATCTTCAATATTTTTGTAAATTTCAATATTTTTTTATACAAAGAAAATTGCAAAATGGCTATTGTGGGTTGTTTATTTGGTCATGTCAAACTTGAAAAGACTAACTTGTCCCTAAGCTATTTATATTTCAATTTTATTTATTTATTTAAATTAATATGTTTCTATAAAGTAATAAATGGCCTCACACCCACACCTCATCCCTTTCACTCCCACATTCTTAAAGAGAAAGTCATTCACTCCTATCTCAACCCCTTTCATCGGTGACTCCATACCCTATCACATAGGAGGAAAGCTAAACATAGAGACATAGACTACACCCCCACACATTAACCCTTCATCTTCTGCTTATTATTGGTGCCACTTCTCCCTCTTACTTATCCACATATCTTATTATGTATCAATCACACAAACCTACCCATCTCATGGTTACATCGAGTTCCTATGTAGAATTTAAAAAGATAAAGAAAATAGGTGTGTGTACCCAGTAGGATAAGCATTTTGGTTGACTTTACTACATGTAAAAATCGATCAGATAGTCACAAGTCTATAAATCAAAAGAAATTGATCTTGAAGATTCCAAATCGTTATCTACCTTGATACAATTAGAGGAAAATGACATAGATATTGTTTTAGCGACGTCTGATGATTCTTTATCAATCGGAAACTATGGGGTGTTTTTAGTGTCAGGATTTTCGGTGTGGGAATGAAGGTAGCCGGGTAGATGTGTGTTTTTTTATTATTAATAATAATAAAACTAATGTTGGACATCGTAGCACAAATTCCTCAAAAACAAAAACCAAGCGAAGGTTGTGGAGTCTAATAATAAAGCTTTTGATTAGCAAGCTCATTAAAAAAGTTGGCTTTGAATTTTTTCTATAACTTGTTAAAATGTTGAGTGCTTTTGTTTCTAAAAAAATATTTTGGATACTAAAATAGGGTGATATTACCCTCCTTTGCCGGGCGTAATATGCAAAATTTCTATTAGATAAAAGATCATTTTTATAAATTGTTAATCGTATAATTGTTTCTAAAAAATAACCTGCATATAAACCTTTTCTAGTAAACTATGGGGTCAGTTTTTGTAATTTATTTTTTATATGAAGACCAAATCTGTCAATATACGAAAGTTTTAATTATATGAACCATTTCTATAAAATAAATCTGCATAACAACATTTGTTGTAAATTACAGAAACAGTTTTATTATTTTTTTTCAATATAAATACTGAAACTGCTGAGATATCGAAGTTTTGTACCAAGTATCACCCTAAAATATAAATTTCTCAATTGAAATTAATATATGTATATAATAATATAAGAATGAAAAAGAAAAATAAATATTTTTTAATAGATTTCAAGCCGATCGAAAGACCCACCGTTTGTTTTGGATGGGCCCGGGTTTTCTCATTGGAGTTCGAACTTGAAGAATATGACTCCAAATTTGATTGCGTCAGATTCCAACCGAGCAACGGCAACCACGTGTGTCGTATGCATTTTATGCAAATCATAGACGGCGGTACACCTCGTCACTTCTCAATTTCTCATTCATCACGAAGATGTAGACAATTCATGCATCTATAAGGTTATATACGCTTCCGAATTCTAATTGAATTGTTTGATTCTAAATTTTCCATATGTTGTTTGTCGCAGGTTATTTGATCGCGTCTTGAACTGTTGCAATTCAATTTTGGTTGAGTGAAACCCTAATTCTTCGAAATCGGATGAAGGAAGTAAGTGATTCTTCATATAATTCACTGATTGTGTCCCGAGACTGTAATCGCGTGAATTAATAAGTAAAGTTGATGGAAGATGAGCCCAACCCTCAAAAAAATCGATTTTGTGCAAATTTAACGATAGTGTCTGAGGAGTGTGCTATGTTTACATTACAATCACTAGTATTTGTCGGTAGAGTTTGTAATCCTCTTGATCGTTTCTGACTTGCTATTTGCAAATGAAGTAATCAGGTGCATAATCATGTTTGACTAGACAACAATAATCTGTTAAAAGGAAGCTTTAATGCCCATAGACCATCGTCATTCCAACACATAAAGTTTTTAATACCTAAATATTGTCGTAGTTCATTGATAGAATTGTAGAAATTTAGGCAATAATAGCCATCTTTTGCTACATTACAACACAGATACTTCCCACCAGTTCTGAGATTATCACACTAGACTGAATCGTCTTAGGTTTTATGTAATTTGTTTCTTTTGGAAGGACCTAAATTTAGAGGTCTACTTGTTGTTTGGTGTCAAAAAAGCTAATAATATATTGTATTTGGAACTTTGCACGAATATGTAATGTGCATATCAAATAACTAGGTAGAATGAAAAGCAAATTTGCATATGAAAAAACCGTAATCAATTGAATTGAGATTATTATGAAAGTTTGTTTTAAGTATATCGATACATGTATCTGCAGTTAGAGGTCTCTAATGGAAGACCTAAAAGAACGTCTCCTCCCATCAAAACCCGCATCTGGTATAAACCCTAGAGATGCATCTTACAGGCGGCAGCCCTTTCAAGGAGTAGATGTTCTGGGCCTAAAAAAGCGTGGGCAAGGGCTTCGATCATGGATCCGTGTTGATGCTGCATCTGGTGAAGCCCAAGTTATTGAAGTTGACAAATTTACCATGATGCGTCGCTGTGATCTTCCTGCACGTGATCTTCGTCTTCTTGATCCATTATTCGTGTACCCCTCAACAATTCTTGGGAGAGAGAAGGCAATAGTTGTGAATTTGGAGCAGATTCGGTGTATTATAACATCGGATGAAGTTCTTCTTTTGAATTCACTCGACAGTTATGTGTTACAGTATGTGGTGGAGTTACAACGAAGGTTAAAAGCTGCAGGGGATGCAGGTGATGTTTGGCAATCAGAAAGCTCTGATTTTAGCAGATGGAAAGGAGTCAGGACTTTTCGGGATATGTTTGGAAGCCCTTCACCCGATTATCTGCCCTTTGAGTTCAAGGCTTTAGAAGTTGCTCTTGAGGCTGCTTGTACATTTCTGGACACTCAGGTTTTGTTTAATTGCTCTTACTTTCTATTTATTAGGATTTAATGATGACTAAATTGTGATCGATCTGACCCTACATCATTTGCTTCTTTATAATAAAAAAAAATGTTGTTTAATTTGATCAGGCATCAGAATTAGAAATTGAAGCATATCCGTTGCTTGATGAACTTACATCAAAGATCAGTACTTCGAATTTGGAGCGTGTTCGTAGACTGAAAAGCAGACTAGTTGCTTTGACTCGGAGGGTTCAGAAGGTCTTATAATATCCTCCATCTCTTCATGCTTTATTAAATTTTTTACACATGCAAAATTTATAGAGCACATTACAAGATTGGTCTTTGAGTTTCTTGATATTTTATAATTTTCATTTTGGTCCGGATTGTTTATTTTCCTATAGGTAAGAGATGAAATAGAGCAACTGATGGATGATGATGGAGATATGGCTGAAATGTATTTGACTGAAAAGAAAGGGGGAAATGAGTCATTATTCTACAGTGGTGGTGGAGATGGATCTATGGCGGGATACAGATCAACAGATGGAACGCAGTCTGTTTCTGCTCCTGTGTCTCCAGTTTCTTCACCAAGAGATGGAAATGGGAAAAGGCTTGAAAAGAATCTAAGCCTTGCAAGGAGCAGCAGGCATGATAGCATAAGGAGTTCAGATACTGCAACTGGAAATATTGATGAGCTGGAGATGCTTCTTGAAGCTTATTTTATTGTCACTGATAGCACTCTCAATAAGCTCACATCGGTATCTTCTTTGTTTCTACTTTATTTATATCAACTCATAACTATATTACAGTTTTGGTCCCCTAGCCCTAGCCCTAGCCCTAGCGAGTATACCTGATTCTTCTCTTGAGATAGAGCAGCTGAGGGACCAAAATTGTAATTTACTCTGTCTGTTGTAATATTGGGTTGTGTCTAGTGGATTTGTGTTTTGATTTAGTTAAAACGTTTATTGATGGTTTCCTTTTGGTGTTGTGGGTGTAAATGTAATAGCTGAAGGAATACATTGATGATACTGAAGACTTCATCAATATTCAATTGGTATGTATGCTACTGTTTGTATTGAAAAGAAAAGTAACATGACGAATGTGGATATATAAATTAAATGCACTGCACTGCAGGATAATGTTCGGAACCAGCTGATACAGTTTGAGTTGTTGCTGACAACAGCGACGTTTATTGTGGCGATATTTGGGGTGGTGGCTGGGATTTTTGGGATGAATTTTGAGATCGGGTTGTTTACTAGCCAGTCTGCATTTAAATGGGTACTGCTTGTTACAGGGATTTTTGGACTCTTTTTGTTTGCTTCCTTTCTCTGGTTTTTCAAGTACAGAAGACTCATGCCATTGTAGTACATCCTTCAATGGCATTGGATAGCAGGAGTCTTATTATTTCTTCAATGCAAATGAAAAAACACCCTATGGAGATTATTTGATAAAAGGGTTGAATCTGAATGAAACCTTCCCTCCCCTCATTTCCTTTTTACTTTTTGTAATTACTTTATGGATGTTTAAAATTATGCAAACTCACATAATTAAGTTCAGTGACAACCTTAGATTTTACCATTCTTACCAAAAATACTCTCATTATATTATATATATGAACACAGATACTATTTAAATATAAATAAAATCAATAGAACCAAAACTATTTAAATATAAATAAACCTTTTTTTTTTTAACAATTATCATCCATTTATGTTCTAGTTCCTTTCTTCTTTTGACATAAAGCATTCTGCCAACTAAATGCCCCTTCAAAACGTCGTCAATTTAAAGATATAATAACTTGATCTGCCAATTATTTCTATCTTTCAAAATCCAAATACAAAACACAAGAAATCATTCACTTAACAAAATAATGAAAAAAACCAAAAGCAGTACTAGGTTGCCCGAGTATTCTATAAAAGAAAACACCATGGTATATGTTTATCATTTATTTTGATGGTGCAGAATGTAGACGTGCATTTCGAGCTCTATCAGCTTTCTCCAAGTAGTCTTGATGGGATTGATGTTTTGTACCTTTAATTAAACAACAAACATCATCGGTTAGATCTCCAAAAAAAATTAATCAGCAAATATGTAAAAATTAGGACTTTATAGTGACTTTTTAGTTTTTAGTTAAGTTGTCCTTTATGCATCAAGTCAAAAAAATAATAATAATAATAATACCGGATTAAGTTTTGTCCCCATTAAAGTCCCACTAAGGGGATGTTTTGTTTAGAATCATTGGGGTTAATGGGTTAAGCACTTAATGTCGACAGCTATACATGGCTAATTCTTTTCTACTTGATCTAGACATAATGACTTATTGAGTTAACTCAAAAAACCTGAGCTAATGTATTAAGACACCTACTCTTTACATATTTGCCTTTTCTTTTCCTCCTAACTCATCTCACATTAAAAGCTTGATTAATATTGTGAAATTTGCTTTTGGGAATATAAGGGGAAAATGTTCATTTACTCACACTCAACCACTTTATTCAGTCTAGAAAAGAATAAAACCTTATGCATACAACACTTTGTCACAACATGCAACAAAACTCTTCCCAACATTAACCTAACTTGACTATTCTTTTAACCTTACAGATAATCCAATAAGATGGTGCCTGGATACATTATATAATGCTGAATAATCACATATAATAAACGCTTGCATGAGGCAGTGTATGAGTTGCTTATGCTACTTGAAGATGTAATAATCACCTTTGGTAACAAGTGCAAACTGATTATGTGACCCTTAATAACCTTATGATACCCAAACAATGAAATCCAATTATTGAATAACCACTTCCAAATTTGAAGTCCACACACGCCCTAGAATTAGAAATCCATTATATGACCCTTAATAACCTTACCCTTACTATTGCTAATCTTTACTAATATCTAACCCTGATCATGGGAGGCATTTTTTTGCATCTTGGTGTATAATTTATGCTAGCAAAAACAGAAAAGATAAATCGACTGATCCTAGATGCAATCAATCAAAGCGTGAATAAAAACCCTAATGTTGAGATTAAAAAGATGCAATCTAAGTGACCAGTAACGACGAATTGATGGATAGAGAGAGTACCTCGGTTCATGAGGTACCATGGAACGCCAAAGAGGACGCCGATGATGGCCATGCCGGCCGCGACATGCTTCTTTTCACCACTGTAAAGGTAGTGCTCCATTTTTGCCCTAAATCCTCCATGATTCGCCTGGCTTCCCATTTCTGATTTCCCCTCCACGGCCTAAACCCTCTGGTTTCTTTCCCACTGCCTTTTTCGTGCGAAGCAAATAAACCCTTCCGTTTACTTCTATGATCCGATATAGTTAACAAATGAGGAATCATCGGGTCAATAACGATGGACCAAACAATAAAAAGGGTAAATTACACAAATGGTCTATCTGGTTTGGTGGTAATGTGTGATTTCTAATTTCCCTGTATTGTTTCCTCTTATTTCACCGATTATTTTACATTTTTACTCTTAATGTTATTTTTAATTTCTTTTATAATTCAATTTTAATTATTATATAAATTAAAACATTAAATAAACTTACCCCACCCCTAATTAGAAGCCACCCCCACACTCTTCTTTTAACCTTTCTCGTATTTGTGTTTCCTCCTCCCTGAAAACAATCTCTGGTCTCCTACACCCCCACCCTACCTATCGTCCGAGTTAAAGTTAATACATCTCTACCAGGTAGTCGAACCCTAGCCCTTATCCCTTCCCACTTCCACCCCCCAATGGTGTCGTCGGAAAAAAAAAAATCATTGACGACGGCTATGGAATCACAAACCATATCCACAGCTGGTTGCGTTTGGTGGTCAGAGCGTCGTTGGCATCTGTAGAAAGAAAAAGTGTGTAACATTCGGATCCTTGAGGTATGAAAATGTAAAGTAAATATGAGTTTTGGGAGGGTCACGACGTGAAGGAAGCACTGTCATGTCGTGACATGACCGCATTCTTCGGGATGAATCATTTATGTGCCACGACGTGACACTCTATGGGCCACGACGTGACACCTACTAAGATGTAAAAACCTAATTTTAGACTTAGACCCTATTTAAAGGAAGTGAGGGGCTATGGTTTCCTTCACCCTCATCATCCATCACCTTCAAACGACCCTTTTGTCAAACCCTAGCTCTCTTGAAGCTTTTGAGCTCATTTTTGCAAGCTTTGGTGGTTTTGAAGGAAGGAGAAGAAGTTTTGGTGCCTAGATCCTCCAAGCAATCCCTCATCATCGTTGTATGTGGCTTCTGGACTTTTTGTAAGTTCGCAAACTCTCATCTTTTTGTCGTATGCCTCTTAGATCTAAGTTTTATGCCATATCTTGACCCACTTGCGAAGATGGGATGAGTACAAAAGATAAAGTTTGCAACTTTAAGACCCCTCTGAGTCCCAAGAGCTTTATATCTCATAGATCTAGGATGTGGTTGTGATTTGGGGACCTTGAATGAATTTTTTTTGTTATATTGCATCTTTTGACCTAGGTTTGGGAAAGGACATGCATGGGGCATGCATGTCCATAAAGTTTATATTTTTAGGGATCATTAGGTCCCTAAAACCCTTCTAGAAATTTTGAATTGAAGACTTTATGAATTAAGTGCTTAATGGTTGATTCAATGCATTAGAGTTTCCATTAGGGACCTTAGACTTAAGATATTGGCTTAGAGGGATTTCTTGATGGATAAAGTTGGAAACTTTATCCATTAAGATCTTGGGAAGAATCAGATATGAGCTTTGGAGCTCATGGAATCGATGGAAAATGGTTAAATCCATTAAGCTAAGATAACCAGTTTTCATGATGTGACATCCATGTTGTCACGACGTGACAACTGGGGTTTTCCTTAATCAACTTAGACTGATTTCGTCATGACTTGATGACCTATACATCACGACGTGACGATGGTTTGGATCGAGATTGAGTTGAGTTGGCTAAGTTGAATCGTGACTGAGTGGGAAGGGGTTGAGTTTGTTTACCACAATGTGGCCATGAGTTGGTCACGACGTGAGGATCAGCTAATGAAAGTGTTTGTTGGGTTAGGTGTCTAAGCTATTAACTAGATTATTATAAACTTAAATTATTAGCAAAGTCTTTTCGGGTTGCCCTCAAACCTAGTAATTGACTGGAACGTTTTTTAGAAAGAAATGATGATTTGTTAATTTATTATATAATTAATAAATTAATTAGAAATCAAAATAAATAATTCATTAATATGTTTTGAAAAAAAAATATTAATTAGAAATTATATTATTTAATTAAGAATTAATAAGAAACTAACTGGAATTAATTGGATTAATTAAAAATAGAATGACTAAAAGTGTCAATGTCCAAAAGTTGAACATTGACTGATTCTAGAACCTCCCTAGGAGAGGGGACAGTTCTAGAGGGGTTTATGGAGTGTAACCCCCAAATTCTGGTATGTTATTTAAATAATTATTTTTTCAAGTTTTCGGAAGGAACTCGACGAGTTAGTAGCCAGACTCGTCGAGTTGAGTCGGGACTTTGAGCACGTGTAAGTTGGCAACTCGACGAGTCCATATTCCGGACTCGGCAAGTCCGCCAGTCCGGATGAAACCCTAATTTCAAGGGTTTGCACCCTATTTAAACAACTTTTGGGGCCTCAAGTCAGCCCTTATCACCCCTCAGAGCACCATACTTGAAACCTTAGAACCCTTTTAGCATTTTGTGTGATTTGGTGGGTTTCTTTGAAGATTTTGAGAGAAGAAGGAAGGTAGATCAAGAGGAGAAGAAGGGGATCCAGGATCTTTGTGGTATTTCAGAGAATAGTGAGGTATAACTCATCACTTTTCTGTTTTCATGCTTTAATTCCCTTTGGAAAGCCATTAAAGCTATTCTTGAACCATTTCTTGGCTTGGTAATAGTTTAGAGGACTCATTGTGATGAATAGACTTCGGATCTAGCTAGGTTTGAGTTCCAGAAGCTTAGATCTAGTACCTTTATGGAGCCATTTTGCATGAAAGCTCTAGATCTACTCTTATAGTGTGTTTTGAACCCTAAAACCTTCATTTGATGTTATTTACACGTAAACTTGGAAACTTTACGTGTTAATCAAGCCCCAAGAACCCAGATCTATGAATGGAATGGACTGGTTTCAAGCAGAATCGAGTATATAGTGTTTGCATGCATGCGACTCGGCGAGTCGTTCTTCAGACTCGGTGAGTCGAGTCGCGAGTCCCCTGTTTTCCCCGTTTCGAGTTATGCCGAGTGGAACCAGTGAGTGAGAGAAGGACTCGGTAAGCTAGAGGGTTAAACTCATTCGTGGAAGAACTCGGCGAGTCAATGCCCTGACTCGGCGAGTCCAAGACAATCTTCATGCCTCAAGAACAGACTCGACGAGTTGTTCATATAACTCGGCGAGTCACAGCTAGTGTGTTCATCTGATGAAGGAGAACTCGACGAGTTGTTCATATAACTCGGCGAGTCGGATGCAGATTGTCGGAGTGTTAGTAACAAAGAGGAACTCGCCGAGTTTGTGCCAAAACTCGACGAGTAGTAGCGAGTAGAAGCATAAAGTGAGAGTAACGACTCGACGAGTTGGTGACCCAACTCGACGAGTCAGGTCAACTGAATGTTGACTTTGATCGAAAGGTTGACTTTGGCCAGGGGTAAGATAGTTATTGTACCCTCAGTGTTATTATCAGTGTTTGATTGATGGTACTTATGGAAATTGTAGCCGGGGTGAAACCGGAGCAGCAGCAGACAGATTCCGGAGCAGTTCCTCCAGCAGCTAGATTACGAGGTGAGTTTCCTTCCAGTAGGAACGGGTCTACGGCCACACCCGTTTAGTTAGCAGTAGTTTCCGGACTTCGGTCTGATGCAGTAGTTAGTATGTTTGATGCCTTCGTGGCACAGACAGGATTTATGTGTTGGGTGTTCCGAGCTACGGTCTGATGCAGTATGCAGTTATGTGCTAGTTGATATGTTTATGATATGCTATGATATGTCAGTTTCCGGACTTCGGTCCGATGTAGAGGGCAAGGCCCTGGTTAGTTTCGGACTTCGGTCCGATGTAGTCAGTTCCGGACTTCGGTCCGATGCAGGGGATGCGGTCCCAGTCAGTTCCTGACTTCGATTCGATGCAGTTTCCGGGCTTCGGTCCGATGCAGAGGGCAAGGCCCTGGATAGTTTCGGACTTCGATCCGATGCAGTTTCCGAACTTCGGTCTGATGTAGTGGGCAAGGGCCCAGTATGTGTTATATGTTATTGTATGGTATGTGGTAGTTTGGGGGAGCTCACTAAGCTTTGTGCTTACAGTTTCAGTTTTGGTTTCAGGTACTTCCGCAAGTAAAGAGAAGAGCTCGGGATGATGGCATTGCACACACCACAGCTTCAGTCTTATTCCTGGGAGTTTGTTGATTCATAGTTTGATTTGATACAAATGTTCATGACATCTTATTATGAGTTGAGATATTAACACATGGTTTTTATGATGTGACGATCGGTACAAGATTTTTATTATTATTATTATTAAAACAAAAAAATTTGGGTCGTATTTTTGGTTGTTACTTGGAGCTTTTCTAGGAGTTCTAAGAAGCTTAAGGTTATTTGAGGGGAAAAGAAAAGCTTAGGGTTGCTTGGGGGGAAAGCTTAGGTAATAAATTTTTTAGAATTTTTTTAGGAAAAGAAGGTAACAAACTTTCCACTTGGTTCACATTTAGTCACTGATTTTTTTTCGTGTGTGATTCACCCCGAAATTATTTGAAATTATTCACATTTTAAATAATTCATGGGTAAATCAAGCACGAAAAAAAGTTCAATGACTAAATATGAACTAATTGAAAGTTTGTTACCCTTTCAAGTCATTATCCTTTTTTAAATCACCCCTTATTTTATTTTTCTTATTGGTAGCAATTACTTTGATTAATAATTTTGATTTCAGTCACTATGATTTGTTTTATGTTGTGTTTGTAAGGAATATTACAGAACATAATGCATATCACATAACCATGTTTTAGTTCATTACTTTAATCCTAGTCAATGAGATAAACTTTTAACTAGAGTTTCTTTATTTACGTATGAGTGAAATACCAACCCACAAAGAAGAAATAAATCAGTAGAGTTCCACAAAGGCAAAAGGACACATATAAGAGCAATAAAACGAAAAGTAGACTGAAAATCAAAAGGAGCATAGTGAGCATGTACATATAGAACTAACATACAAATAGAAAAAGTAGATCAAGTAATAACTATGAAGAAAAGTATCGTCAAAACAAGTTGAAAGTAAAAACAGTGAAAACTAGGCAAAATGCACAAATAATATAAAGGCAACTAGCACCTAGACTACTCATGTACTACTCCACAACATTGAACTTATGCATCAACACTCTTTAATCAAAACTTGTGTGCTTGTAAAGAGAAAAACCTCATTCAAAGTTAACATTACATTATCTTCACACTTCTTTATCATATGTTCTCTCTTCCTCGCACAATCTACAACAACTTGCACCATTTGGATTGAAAACCATTGTCTGTCCTAAGTATATGTCTAAAACCACCACAATCTTTGTTTGTTTAATTTCTATGTGATTAAAGTCACTTCTATTGTATTTGTAACTTAAAAGTATATCACACGATTGCTATAACATCCTTATTTTTGTGACCTTCATATTTAGTTTGTGCTCATTCTTAATAATATTTAGACATATAAAAATAAAATATGGCTTGAAAAGATAACAAACTTTAATTTTGTTCACATTTAGTTAATAAGTAAAATATGAATAATTTCAAATAATTTAGGATTAAAAAAAATGAATTTAGTGACTCAAATAAACAGAGTTTGTTATATCATTATCGCAAGATATAAAAGGGGTTTTGCATTGCAAACTGCAAAACGATATTCAAAGTTGAAACGCTCAGTTGAGAGCAACTCGATTTTAGGGGATGGGGATATTGGCATGCTTCGGAGTTATGGTGCCCTTTCCGTTCTACTATTGGCTATGGAATCACCCACAAACATGGGTGAATCTCTGCGGAAAAGGTCGAGACCCTTCCAAAATCATGGCTATGGTTTCTCATTTTCTCAAGCTGGTTCAGTTCGCGTCGCTCTTCTCCGTTTCAACCTTCTCATGGCCTCCTCCTCTCTACTTCTGGCCCCTCTTCTTACTCGGCCAGTTTCTTAACTTCAGGTCGGTACACTTATGCTCTGAACCTCTAGCTAATACGAAATAGCAGTTAGGGTGAAGTTTTGGGATGATTTTTGACTTTATTGGTAATGAAATTGCAACTTAGGTTTAGTTTAGGGTTTGCTAAGATCTTATCGACGCTCTACAATTGATGATTATAAGACTTCTACAATAACGTTTGTGTGCATAAGCAATGTGTTCATTGTAAGACAAACATGAGTGTGAATGTGATTCTTTTCATAACAAAGTTTAACATTGATTCATGATTCATGGTTCATGATTCATCCAAGTGCAACTGTGTTATCATTTAATTTAATATTTGAAACATCAACTGATTACTCGGATTCTAAGGTCTTTTTTCGGATGATGAATTAATTACAGGGTATATCAGTTGCTTGGTGAGTCAGGCACTTACTATGGTGTACGCTTTGGGAAGAATATACCTTGGGTCACTGAATTCCCTTTTGGGACAATAAATGATCCTCAGTATGTAGGTAGCATTATGAGCCTTGTAGCTTGCATACCATGGGTTCCCTTCTTGTATATCTTCCTCTGGGTTTTAGGCTACATTTTCATGATCCATGTTGAATCAAAGGAGGATCCAGCTTCTCGTGCCAACCCACTTTCTTGAATTTTGACCGGTCAACACCTTTCAGTTTTCTGACTGATTTCAAGAACACGGATTCAAATTTGTTATTCCAGATAGATTCATGTTTTGTTTTTCATTGTCCTCCGATTTTGATGGTGTTGTATGCATTAAATAAACTTTCTCTAGTGTTTAACTGTTTAAGTTTTGACTCATGAATGCAACTTAGAGAAATTCATGCCTTTCTCCTTTTCTTTTTTCAAAATGAGACTCTGGTATGGTCAAGGAAGTAGTACTTATCTTTATGAAGTTGAATTTGTTAGAGGTTTATATTTCATAAGGACTAAAATCTAAATGCAATAAAAAGGAATGTATGTTCGTGACTTTCTATTTTTAGCTTTTTCTCTTATAGCATTGTACTTTCATTATTTTCTTATTAAGGAATTGTACTTGGAGAAATCTGCCACATTGCTTTTTTTTTTTTTTATCTTATTAAGACACCATACTTTGAGAATCTATTCAATTATGGCATTAAAAATGGTACCCAATTATAGCTATGATAATTGCTTTGTATATGGATATGACATTGCTATGATTGGTTTGTTTTTTCAAAGTACAAAGCTAAAGTAAGAAGAAATGAAAATAGGATACATAATACACAAATGAATGAAAGGTACATTGTCATTTTTTGCATTTGACCCTATATTAAACAAACAAATCAAAGTATGTGTTCTATTCTTTTGCATCTGCCCCTCTCATAAAAACTAAGAATGAACATGTAAATTTAGTCACTACACATATGAGAAAACAGATGCTATATATGCAATTGTAGCAACAAATTTTGATATCAAATATACAGTTAAATGACAGAAGTATTTAAACAAAAGAAAAAGTATGCTGTTGATTCTAGGCAATAGCGAGTGGCATCTCAAATATCTGGGCTGCATTTTTGACAGCATTAGTGTCAATATCTACCAACTTCCCCGTCTTTGATGAAGCTACAATGCATTTATTGTCTTTTATGTTTGGAAGAAACAGTTTTGCTTTCTCTTCAGACCCAAACAATGCCACACTGCAACAGATTTAAAGTCAAAAAAGTTTGACCAGTAGTAACTCATTACCATTATTGTTCTTTGATTCATCATAAAGTTGACTTTTTTTTTAATGGAGAAACTCACCAGGGTTTTTCACGTGCGACTGCTAGTTGTATTGCTGCTGTGTTTGTAGATATAACCCCAGCAGAGTCATTAATAAAAGCAGCCAACTGCAAGAAATAGCATCTTGCATTCATATTTCCTATTACAACACTGTACTTTGAAAAATCTACCTAATTATTTATAGTAATGTCTTCTAAATACAAAGCAATTTTTAGTGTTATAATTGGATATATTTTTCAAAATATATTGTCTTAATACGAAGAAAAAAAATCAAACTAAAAGGCTGTATTTTGGATAAGAAAAAAGTTCAAATACAATCTGTTATACAAAGAAATGAGAGTAGTCAGCTATAGTAAATGAAAGTATGTTGTTATTTCTTGCATTTAGGCCTAAAATGTTGTTTGGATAAAAAAAAAAAAAAAAAAAAAAAGATTTAGTGTGACACAATCCATTAAATCAAATAGAAACAACTCCTACATCTTGTCCTGAATTTAGTGTGTATTAAGTATTAAGTCAAAAGGGTGGAGAGAGAAATTGAAACCTGTCCTGGTGTGGTGATGAATATTATATTGGCATCATCTCCTACAATTTCCTCCACATTCTCTCTTTCTTTCTCATGAGGGATGACATAGACCGGTTTGACTCCCCTATAATATATATAACAACATTACAGATCAAACAAGAAACCATCACATATATATATATATTAAAAAAAAAAAAAAAAAAAAAAAAAAAATTATGCTGACACTCTGATGACCTGATTGAATTTGTTATCTGGGCCCATATATTTAAGGGTAGTAAGCTATCGGCATCCCCCCTCGATTGCATAGAGGCTTTTGAATCGGATTGTATCCCGTGTATGACAATATATTTCCCTTTCTCAACACCAATTTTATTGTATTTGTCAGCCACTACGTCCTTCAGCTTTCTGGAAATGGATACTTTAAGTGGTGGAATTATTTGCCTCGGTACACTCCTCCCTGGCCTCGCTAACCAATCAGTCATCTGATGGTACCTGTTGGATAACAAAATTAAATAAATCCTTTATCCTATAATCAATTAATCATATATCATTGTTGGGTTGTAAAATACTACAATTTAAGTTTGGTAAGCAAGCAACTGACATGTTATATCCAGCCTCGGAGAGATTCAAGTGATCTGGTGTGAATGTTTGGGATAGAAGTAATCCAGCTCCTGCGGAATTCACATTTGGATATATGTAACTCACCCGCTCCGTAGCTGCTGACATGAACAGAAACGACGCATGTCCTAAACCTGCTAGTTTCGTTGAAAGCATCATATCATAGTACCTATTCTGCAAAACTACCACAACATATATAATCACTCGTAAAAATTATTTGTTAAATCACCATTTTGCCAATCTAACCTTGAGTAGTCCGAGTAAATCAAGGTATTCTGCAGGCTCAGGGAAATCATCTTCTGGATCAAAAACATCCGCCCATCTCACATTTTTGTTCAGCTCAAAAGCTTGTTTCCCTCTGGCCGAGCTCAGGACATCCACCTGAACACCAGGGTATCGATCCTTAATCAGTTGGATGGTTGGGAAAAACAACAGGTTTTCATAAACCCCACCAGAAATCACAACACAGCATCTCCTAACATCACCCCTTATTTTCAACCCTAACGACATAACTTCTGGCATGAACCCTGGTGGAAACTTGAGAAACCCATACGGGTTGTCTGGATTCTCGGGTGGTCTTGGGTCCTCGGATTGCTTACCCTCAGAATACTGCGATCCATACTCCATGTCCGGGTCCTCACCTGTATCGAATGGGTCCAGCCACTCGTTTTTCTTTTTTGCATTTGCTCGAACAGTTGCTGTTCGTACTGGACAATGTGGTTGACGATCTGCTGGATTGCTTAGAAAAGGAAGAGTACCGAATCGAGTGGAGGAAATTGAAGTGGGGTTTGTGAAAATTGGTGGAATGGATTTGGGTAGTAGCGAAGTGGAAGCCATTGATGAATAGTGATCAGAACTCCAAGCTTGGAGGTTGTGATTATGTCATCTGTAGATGACTGGGAAGAGAAAGCTGAGGAGGTATATTGGGATTTGAATGTGTGGAAGATGGTTGGATAAGGGGCTTGAGAGCTCTATCATTTTAGAACAGACTTAAAACAGGACAAAACGTTGCATTTAGTTGTCAAAAATAAATTTTTTTCCCTCCTTTTCTTTTTTCTCTACATATTTTCTTTTCCTTTTCTTTTCTCTACATATTTCCTTTTCCTTTTTTCTTCTTTACTTAACCCAAAGCTAGATGTTAATGTTACAAACAAAATAATAGTTAAGGTGCCTATCATCGATCACTTTAGCTTTTCATTAAAATTCATTAAATAGATACTATCTGTCTATCACCTTAAATTTTTTCCAATCAATTATGAAATGTTTTAAGATACTTATGGGTTTTAAAACATGATCATGTACATCTATGTTTTTGATGAGTTGAGAATTGTATGGCCCTGATACTTTAGATAACTTAGATATCCAAATGGAGAGAGTCGAGAATGTTCAAAAAAATCTGAAAATGTTCGAGAAATACCGAAAATATTCAAGAAAGTTTGAGAATGATTAGTTTGTTGGAAAAGTTTGAGCATTGTAGCCACATGTATTTTGTGCTAACTTGGCTAGAACCGACAGGGGGTTGACTTGGCTTGGGTTCAGTTTCAACCTATTTATTAAATGGGTTTGGAATCTCAATCTAAGCCAACACATTAAATAAAAGGGGTTGAGATTTTCAACAAAACTCAACTTATTAAATAAATGGGTTAGATGGTTTTTAAATCTGAAATCCAAATAAGATAGAAAAAGAATACACCTATTTAAAATAAGCTACAAGATCCGATAATTTTTTAAAGTTTAAAAAATACAAGCATAAATGCAAATAAATTATTTAAATAAAAACTGAGTCCAAACAATTTGATTCCAAAAGTATGTTTCTATTTAGCACAATACAAACAATTTCATTCCAAAAGTATGTTGTTATTTATCACATATATACACAACAATACTATATCAACTAACACATATGTATACACACATTTAACATGCATACACATAACTGATACACACAACACACATACATGTACTCTTGAATGGAAACAACTTAACTTGGAAACAAGTTGAAGAATTTATTAATTTATATGAAATTATCAATAAAAGCATCTTAATTTAAAGAATTTAACTTAGAAACAACTTAAATGTAATAAATCAAATGAAACAACTTAAAGAGACTACTTAAATGAGTTGGCGAGTTGAAAACATGTTGAGAATTTCAATCTAACATAACCCTTATAATTAAATGGGTCAGACGGGTTGATCCATTTAATTAAAAAAGTTGTAAATTTCAACCAAACCATTAATTTTAGACCAGGTTAAAATTTTCGCCTTAAAATTGAGTTTTGAAAATTTTAATGAGGTGCATGGTTGAATATATATATATATATATATATATATATATATATATATATATATATATATATATATATATATATATATATATATATATATATATAAATAAATTAATGTTCAGTTATATATCATCCATATAATATATAGATATGGTAATTACTCATTAGACTTCCAAAGTCTAAACCCGCTCACGAATGTAACATTCAAAATACCAAGTATAATTTTATAACATCCATAAAAAAATCATGATAAATTTAAACTTTTTAAAACCAACCCAATTCACAAATTGTTTACAACATAGTTTTCAAAAACATTTCAACATCAGAGTTTCCCAAATCATAAGTCAAAACATGAGGATGTGTACAATTACGCTTTTGCCTTCCTGCAGCCATCTGAGGTACCTGAAACATAACCTGAAATTGTAAGTCAACGCTTAGTGAGATCCCCCAAGGTACCAACACACAACCAAACAGCATATACAATAACAACATGTCGGGTCCAATCAACCATCAGGTTGGAGTATCCCGCCACCTGCTACACCTCAATTGTTGGAGCAAACTCCACCTGGAACCTGGTCGAGAAGTCATACCATGACATAGCATCAACAACATCATCACCCAACTCACAACCGACCTCTTCCCACAGATCCCAATATCCTATGCCTTGCCCTTCAATACGCAGGAAGCATATCTGACCTTCGCCTCCTCGGGGCAGAAACTCGTCATGAACACGTTGGCCATATCCGATAACCACCTCCTACTGAAAAGAAATAATACAACCATCACAGTTTCATATACACCATCACAAGGCAATGCTACAAAATAAAATACACCATTATAATAAGCATTAATAGATCCATTCTCATTATTAAAAGAATATCTAAAACCTTGTTTGTACAAACCATGAAAAGAAATAATATTCCTCGTCATTTCTGACGAGTAGCAACAATTATTTAAGTCTAAACATAATCCACTACTAAGCTTTAAAGAATAAATGTCGTCTTGGTAACAAGTGACGATCTCCTATCACCCATTATCAGGTTCATCTTCCCAAGATCCACATTCCTACTTTCTCTTAGTCCCTGCAAGTCAGAGCAAATGTGAAAACCACATCCTGTATCAAGGACCCAAGAATTAGAATGCGATGAATTTTTAGACAAAATAGTGTAAATACCGGCTGAAGTAGGCTTGATCTTGCCATCCTTGATGTCCTGCAAGTACTTGGGGCGGCTTCTCTTCCAATGCCCCTTTTCATGGCGTAGTAGAAGCACGTTGCTTCTTTTAGATATGAGGCAGGGGGAGCAGAACTGATTTTTCCTTTGGATCCACTACTAGAAGACCCATCATGAGACTTTCCCTTATAATTTTGCTTTGAGGGAGCTTTCCTCTTTTTCCCATTTCCTTGTCCAATAGCCAGGACTGGAGCAATAGTAGTAGGAGTGGATTCAACAGCCTTTCCTTTCAATCCACTTTCAGCGGTTCTCAACAAGCCTTGAAGTTTACTCAATGTAACTTCCTCTTTGCTAAGATGATATGTCATTTTGAACTAATCATAGCAAGGAGGCAATGAATGCAAGACTATGTCAATAGCCATCTCCTCATTGAGGTTCACATTCAGCTTGAGTAAACGATCCACATATCTCTGCATGTGTTGCAGGTGGGTCGTGACAGACTCTCCATCCTTCATCTTGGTGGTTATGAGTGAGCTGAGTATTTCATACCTTTCTTGATGCGCACTTTGATGGTACTTATTCATCAAGTCCTGGCACATCTCATAAGGCCAATAGTCCTTATAAAACCGTTGTAGCTCAGGATTCATAGTCGCCACCATAATGCAAGACACTTTAATAGCATCCTTGTAGTGGGCCCTATACTCAACTATTTCTTCAGGAGTAGCTTTTGATTCATCTATCTCGTTCAACTCTTTATCGAGGACATTGTAACATACACGTTCGGTTATCATGTTATGTAATTTTAAAAGTAAATAATATTATGAAATATTATATGATTTTGAGCATTGAATTCTAATAGATAGTTATTACTAGAAATGAAGTAAAACTCTATTTAGAATCACTTGGAAAATATTGGAAGTCTTATGAGATTCCAATCAAAAGTCAAATATTGAAAATTAACGAAAATATAAGTTGAAAATAAGTAAAATTATATTATTGAAAGTTGTAAAGAATCTCTATAAAAACGTTTAGGCGAAAACCTCATCGAAATCCGAGTTATAACGAAAAAGATATGACTTATTGAAGTTTCGCGACAAAACCGGCATGACGTTGTATGACGTAAAAAGTCAGTTTTTGATAAACTACTTTTTAGCCTTTATGATCTAAATGAAAGTTGTAGTATTCGTTAAACCGAGAACTTTCATAAAAAACGTCTAAATCTGACTTCGTATGAGGAAGTTATGATTTTTATAAGATTCAGAATAGCAGTAGACAGCTAAAAACTCGAAATAAAGATCGAGTGATTTTTAGCTGACGCAACCTAAACGAGAATCGAAGGTTTCTTCAATAGTAGTACAACGATAAAAAGACGAAAACGGACATCGGATGAAGAAGTTATGAATTTTTAACGGACTTTTCTTGTCTCGGCCCGTTAAAAACATAATATTAAAAACGAAGTCAAGATTAGCCAACGGAGTCTAAACAAAAGTTGTAGAGTATAATCTCACATATGCATGGACATAAAGAACGTCAAAAACGGAGCTCGTACGCAAAAGATATGAATTTTTGAAGTTTTTAAATAAAAATAAATGAAAATTTGAAGCCTTATCCGAGGAGGTACGCCCCGCGTAGAGGCTTACACCCAACGTTCGCATGGCAGGACCTCGGATTGACCACGTCTCCGATCGTCGCATGATGTCCACGTAGCAGACACATTCGAGCCACGTGCCCTCCCTTTCGAGAATCGGACACGTAGCCTCATACGCCCCACGTACAGCGAGACTACGCCCCGCGTAGGGAGCTGCTTCGGACCCTACAAAAGGGATGCGAGGCTACCCGTATTTTGGTTGCCATTTTTCAATCTCCTTCACTCTAAAAGCCCTCTCTAGCCACTTTTACCCCCCGAAGCCTCGGTATCATTCCCGACATCCGAAGCAAGTCCCGACACCCCGAAGTTCCTGAGAAAATTATATTTTCAAGTCGAAACTCTGCCTGAGTAAGGCCGGTTTTCAACTAAAATCCCCGGTTTTGTCACAGAAAGTCATATTTAGAGCCGAAGTGCTGCCCAAATTATCATTTATTCCTTCGGTTATTTCACGGTGAGTTCAATATATAGGAACAATTATATGTTATGTGTTATATGTGCTGTGTGCTTTTTCGTGTTATCATCTTGTGTTATTATTTTCGCTATTATGGTATCAAAGTTGTACCTATAACCATGTGATCAGTGAAAGGATTTAGATTCACGGTAGTACTGGAATGTAGCCTCTGGCCATGTAGAGCATATCTCGTAAAAGAATGACTTCTATTCTATGGCATTGGCAGAAGGTTAGATGGGGTTAAAAGCTTGAAATCTACCAAAATGTTTAATCAGAAAGTGTATGTATTCTATGCCATTTGGGCCGAAACTTTATTGATGTATATCAAGTATTGAAATTGTTATGTCTCATTGATTGATATGGAAAGCTTATCACATGATTCACATATGCCTTTGTTGTTCCTTGTACCCCTTTGATTCTGCCCTATTAAAGTATATATATGGCATAACGTTATATTGTATCTATTATTGAACTCACTAAGCGTCACCGTTTATCCCTCTTAGTGTTTAACAATTGCAGGAAATGAGAATCCAGTATAGTCATATATTGTTGGCAGATTTAGAATAGTTTATACTATTACTTTTTGTACTTGGTTTTACGCATGTATAAAACTATAATATCCTAGGTAGTTATGTAATAGATATAACACTTTGTAATAGTCTTAATAGTCGGTTTGTATCCGGACTTTGTAATCAAACTATCAATGTAAATATTGTTTATAAATATGCATGTAGCACGTTTTGGTGTAACAATATTTTGAAGTATAAAGTTTAGGTCTTTCAGAAATACGAAAGTTGGGTCTTTCAATCATGGTATCAGAGAGGTAGTTTAAGTGAACTAAATACCACGGATTTGTATTTAGACTTAAACCGTCGGAAGTTCAATATATGACCGGATTCATTGTAAGTATATGGATACAAACCATAGGAAATATTTAAGTAAAAGTATCAGGTAATAATAAATCCTAATATTCTAAAATACTATGTTGCTCCAAATTTTCAGAAGAATGGCTGAACAGGAAGGTAGCCATACACCAGAAATGGGTGGAGATCCTCGTCCTGAGGAAGTAAATACTCCAGTATCCCCTCGTGGGGAGCGACTCTTGGGTAAACTTACTGGTATTATTCGGCAGAATCTCGAAGAACAAAAGAAGAATTGTGATAAAGGCAAAGAAAAATCCATCAGAGAATCTTCAAAAAGAGAGGCGAAACATCCCTCGTTCAAATATTTCAAGAGTAGTGGTGCTACAGAGTTTTCTGGTGTCCTTAATCCCATAGTTGTTCTAACTTGGATTCAGAACACAGAGAAAGTATTTCGGATCTCTCATGTGGATAATGAAGACAAGGCTAATTATGCCTCTGCAATGCTCATCGGAGAAGCCTTAGTTTGGTGGGAAGCAACATATGAAGCTCTCAACGAGTATGACCAGGATAATTTATCCTAGGAGACATTCAAAACTCGTTTGTTAGGGAAGTATTTGTTGGAAGTGTGCCCAAGGTCATTAACTAGTTGGTGATATTTCTAATAATAGCATGGTCCTCTTGGGTTGCCCTCATGACTCAAGATTGAGTAGAATAAATAATAGGAGTGATTAGTTTATTAATTATTATTGTCTGATAATTAATTAGAAACTAATTAGAAAACAATATGGGAATTAATTAATAGTTTAATTAATAGAAGGGTTGAATGTGAGTTGATCAATATTCGGTTGATCAGGGAACATTCCAGAACCCTAGAATGAAGGGGGTTGGACGAACTTTCCTCCTTGCTCATTTTTGGCTTGAGTATTTGCCACCTTCTTTCTTCCTCATTGTGGAAGAACTTTCTTTTAGTTCATCCCTCTTAGTTTAATATTTGTTTATACTCTTTTGAGTTCATTGGGTGTGAACCAAGAGAGGGATTCTAGTTTGGATCCTCATCATCCAAACAAAGGTGGCACGCACAAGGAGTCAAGCTCAAAGGTCATTAGCTGCTAAAGAGGATAGTATTCTTCCTTGTATTTTTGGATTTCATAGGGTAGAAGTAATATTATGAAGCCATAGATCCATAGGGTGCATGTACACTTAGGTAAATCATTTTGTTGTTTCGATTCTTCCGCTGCCTAGTTATTGAGTGTATTTGATGCATATATTTCCCAACAATATTGTCCTCTAGACATGAAGAGAAGATTGAAGAAAGAGTTTCTTGAGCTTAAGCAAGAAGGAATGACCGTGAATGAGTATGAAACTCAATTCAATCAAAGAGCACGTTTTGCTGCAAAGTATGCTCGAAAGTGTAAGCATGACTTAGAGATATGTGGTGCCACTCTTTTTATTCCAAAGCAACCACGTATCGATCAAACTATTCCTGTTTCCTCTATTTCACCAACTCAATCCATTTAATCTGAACCTAGCCAGCAATTGCAATCTCAGAGCGTCGTTCGTGGTCGCGATAGATCACAATCTTTTTCTATTCAATCGTCATCATGTCGCATTTGTGGAAAGAATCATCCGGGCCAATGCAGAATAGAAAAGGAATCCGTGGTCTGCTATGGATGTGGAGAAGCGGGTCACATAAATCCATCTTGCCCAAGGAAGGATGTTACGTGCTATGCATGTGGTATCACTGGCCACAAGAAGCGTTTTTGCCCTACTCTTACTAGTCAAATGGCGAGAAGTCAAGCTTCCGTCCAACAACCAAAGAATACTCCAACTAAAAAGGAGGAGGTGATAAAAGCTAAGGGTTGTGAATTCCAGATTACCACAGAGGAGGCACGCGAAGACCCGAATGTTGTGACAGGTACATTTCTTGTCAACTGTAGACCTGCTCACATCTTATTTGATTTCAGTGCCTCAAATTCTTTTGTGTCTCATGAATTTGTGCATTTTTTTTTCAAATTGTTTGTTTATATTGCTATTACTTGAGAAAAATTAAGGTATGTTGTCGACCTTGGTGTGGAAGAAGAAATTTTAAGTATTCTAGATTCTAAAATTTTCGTGTTATAATTGATAAGAACTTTTTCGAAGTGATAAAAAGAATTATGACAGTCGACATCGATAATTTTATAGATAAACGATCAAGGGATATCATAAAATAATATTTGATTAGGTGATATCGTAAATAGTGTATTAATACCTATAG
This sequence comes from Lactuca serriola, assembly GCF_051521515.1. Lineage (NCBI taxonomy): Eukaryota > Viridiplantae > Streptophyta > Magnoliopsida > Asterales > Asteraceae > Lactuca > Lactuca serriola. The sequence continues at coordinate 20,474,093 of NC_136412.1, read as the reverse complement.
AGTGGTATTGTACATTTAAAGCATGTTTGATAGAAACACGAAATTCCCAGTTGAGTCGAGGAGAAATTATCATATGTACTTGTTTGAACACATTCATGTGTGATAAGTTCCTTTGTAAAAATTCTGGATATGGTGACTTGGGGACTACGAGACAATTCTTGGGACGAGTATGAGTAGGTGTGAATAGTAGTAGAGGCCTATACTACTGGAAGCACAAGACTCACACTTAGATCAGGAAAGTCACAAGGTTACCAAGAAACTATAAATTAATTCTGTTGTTGTTCCAGTATGTCATTACCTTCGTTTCGGTGATGACTAAGAAAATGATTTTCGTTCAAACCTTAGTGGTCATAAAGAATCGAGTCTGACTAATATTGATATGTGAAATGAATTGATTGGTTCAGAGAATCATGTCTTGTGTAGCGACGAAACTTCAGTTGGAAGATTGAAGAAGGAGATGGTCGAGGTAGTCGATAAAAGTATAACAACTTTCATTAAAGATTAAGCAACTATTAGCTAGAAATGCTACTAGTTAGGAAGATATTATATCTCATTAGAACATGAAGGAAGGTTTCTTCTATGATAGTGTTTGACTAATAGAAATAAGAGTATGATTTGTTGTGTGTCTTTTGTGTTATGAAATCAAAGGTCATTAGAATATGACCATTAAGCTGCCATTTTATAGGCAACAACCTTATACCCACTTATAGGCCGGCTTCGTGAATGAGACCTACTAACGGTAAAACTGACTTGCTCTTATATATATATATATATATATATATATATATATATATATATAATTCACTTATAATACTATAAAGTATAAGGGTTGAATTTGAACTTTTAAAACTCCAGGGTTTGGAATTAAAGTTTTCTAAAGTGACTTTACAAATTCCAAAACTTGAGGGCAAGTTTTGAAACTCTTCAAAACTTTTCAACTTCATAGCTTATGAGTTTAATGGTCTATTGAAATGAAGACTCTTCATTTTATGTAACCTATGGTTCTTTAATGACTCTTTAAAGAAATGACTTTTGGTAATCCATAACTTGAGGACAAGTTATGGACTCCATCAATAACATTTAGATCAAGAATTACATCATCAAAAAATTTGCAAATAATTCCTATGATCTTACTAAAACTCATAAGCATGAACATTCATATCAACTATTTCAAGAATCATATAAACATATATATAAAACTTGAAAATTTTGATAATAACCATTGAAAATGGATTAGCATAATCATTACACCATCAAAAATAGGTTTTATAAGTCCAAAATAGTTTAGGGTAATGATTCTAGTCTATTTCTAGCAACAAAACTCGAAATTTTGCACACATGGCCTCCTACTCGCCGAGTGCAAGAACCTACTTGATGAGTAGGATGCATTTTCACTTGGAATCGTCGAGTCCCCCCATGGACTCGGCAAATCCACTGAACAGTGAACAAAATTTTTGACTTTTTCAAGTAGTTTGCATCTAATATCAAGAAAACAAGCCTAGGCTCTGATGCCACTGATGAGTTTTGAGCATTCTAACACTCATATGGTGTACATGCAACCATAGAAACCTTGGATCTATGTTTTCTCTAATATTCATGCAAATTTGATTTTTCCAAGGTTCTCATCCTAACTAGCATGGCATGGGGTACTTGTAATATAAAACTAGTAGAATGACATACCTTTCTTGTAGCTTGGATTCCTTAAGACCATGTGAGCCTAGCACCCCAAATGTGATGCCTCAAATGTTTCACACAACACCACGACTCTTGGAATAACTTGAAAGAAGAACACTTTCTCTCAAAATCGGCTAGCCCTCCTTGTTCTTGTCTTAGTGGCCGATTTTGCTTACCATGAGGTTCTTTATATAGTGTGTCATATGCAGGGTTACACCATGTAAACCCTAATGTGCATGACTTTTCATTTCCCCCATGATCCATGGGTTTTAACCTCCATGGAGCACCCAATGGGTCCTAGCCCAATCTAGTGAATCGTGGACCATAAGCCCACTATATAAGAATGAATGATTTACAAATCAATCCCCATATATTTAATTAGTCTCTTTTTTATCACAAAATTAATTCCAAATTAATTCTTGATCAATACTAATTAAATAATATAATTTCATATTAATATATTAGAATTTATAATATATTAACAAACCATACGTGTCATTTTCTCATTTTGTCTATCCAATTGTTATGATGTCATGCAACCCAAATGAACCATGCCAAACCGGGTCAAGTACATACTAAATATAGTTATGGACTTAGACACCTTATCCAACAGTTGTTGTTGTTTTTGGAGGAGGAGCCAGAAGCGTTGTTTGAGGTAGACATCTGAAAAAGAAGAAGAAAAAGTTTTAGATTTTATAGGAAATCCTTAATACAACACCCAAAATGAAATATTAAGGCTAGGACCCAACACGATAATTCACAATTCAGAAAAATGATGTCGTAATCCAATTGTAAATTATTTGAAGGTAGGTAAATGAAGATTTACCAATTCCACCATGAAAACGAAATTTTAATTAGGTTTTAAATGAAATGAAGTTCCTAGATCTTTTGAGATTCATTGAACTATTCAATGGCATGTTTAATCTTAATTATGCCCTTCAAATTTGTGACTGGGATACCGAGGATCACAAACAAGGTGTGAATAACCATGCAAATTAGCTTGGTACTCTTGATGTCATTTACCACCTAATCAATGTGTCGGTTAACCACGCACGCTCCATTAATCAATGCTAATTTAAGAGCTACCTATTGCCACACTTTGTTAGTCCAAGTTAGTGTGTCGGTTAACCACACACGCTCCATTAATGACTTGATAAAGTGCAATGTGCAATTTCATGGATTAACATCAAATTCACATTTTCCTAAAGTAACTAAGATTGAGAATTTATAAAAACATTTAGTTACTTTATATTTATCATTATACTTATTAATGAGAGATTAATGCCATATCCTACTCGTTCGGCTAACACCCTCCACTAGTCAAGAGTGCGGTGGGTAAGAATGGATACCCAATGGCGGTCATTTTATATGCCGCTTCCTTAAACACCCCTTATAGACCAGTTCCGTCAATGAGGCCTACTAACAGTAAAATTGAATTTTCTTATACATACATATATATATATATATATATATATATATATATATATATATATATATATATATATATAAATTAAACTTTTAATTTTATAATAGTATAAGGTGTATTTTAAACTTTTAAAATACTAGGGTTCTAGAATTTAAGATTTCAAAATTAAACTTCTAATTCTAAATTTTAAATTCTGAAACCAAATGGATATTTTTAAAACTTTGAAAAAAATACTAGATCAAATTTTAAATAATTAAATCAATCAAATAATTTTGTCTTTATCTTAAAATTTGACCAAATCTCTTAATTTGATATGGATATAGATTTACCTTTCTAGAAAACTCAATTTTAGACATTAAAAATGAATTTGGTAATTATCCTAATCAAACAAAGATATCAAAATCGAAAAATCAGGGATCTGACAGCCCGACTCGTCGAGTTATTGCAATGAACTCGTCGAGTAAGCTCAACTCGTTGAGTCCCATGAGGAACTCGTCGAGTCTGATGAACAGATTGACGAATTTGTTCCCTCATCCTTTGGACAATTCAGATATGCATCAAATTCAACTAAAAAACATCCTAGGCTTTGATACCACTGATGGGTTTTGAGCATAACTACATCATATGTGATCATGCAACCCTAATTGCTTTGGATCTAAGTTTTTCACCAGTTGAACATGCAAATTGAATACCAAAGCAAAACCCTAGATCTAGAGAATTTTGAAAATTACATAATAAAAGGGTTTTGATGTTTACCTTGCTTGTTATGTAGTAATAACAAGAACTCCTTGTAGATCCTTGATTCTTGAAAGCTTAGTGCCTCAAATGTTGCACCTCTAATGGTTCACAAACACCATGTAACATCCCAAAATTCAAGTCCAAAAATATCATTTTTAATTAAGTTGCTCATAAAACATTCACTAGAAAATATTGAATCAACACGTCATCTCATAAAATCAAGTATCATGTTTCAAACCCACAACATAAGCAAATAACATATCAAAGTACAATCCCAGAAAACACCGTGCGGAAAAATCAAATGTGTGTGTGATGCCATGCTACGCCGTCGGCTCCTTCCCCTTAGATGAAGAGGTACTTGAAACCAAAAACTGAAACCGTAAGCACAAAGCTTAGTGAGTTCCCCCATCATACCACATACCATACAATACCATCGGTATCTTTCAACCGGTAATCATCATCGGTATCTTTCAACCGGTAATCGTCATCGGTATCTTTCAACCGACAATCGTCATCGGTATCTTTCAACCGGTAACTGGGGACTATTCCACCCCTACCACTAGCATACAATAGCAAGGTATAAGCACACAGTCAGACATATCCGGGTACTGACCTACCCCTTGGTCCTAAGGACGACTATCAGGGAAACTATCCCTATCATGTAACATATAATACAGATATAACCCATAACCAAACGCATACCAGACCAAGATAAATTATCACAAAGACAATTATCTTCTAAATATTCCTTAATGGTGGGCCGGCATTGTGGCCTTAGACCCACCCCTACTGGAAGGTAACTCACTTCATACAAGTAGCTGCTGATAATCAGTGCGGGAAACCCCCGTCCGCTGCTGCTCCGGAAATCCTCCGGCTACAAACCCCACAAACACTCAATTAGAAACAGATCTCTATACTTAGGGTAAAATGACCATTTTACCCTCAACCAAGTCAAGTCAAAGTCAAAGTCAACTTCCAGTTGACCCGACTCGCCGAGTTGGGCCATCAACTCGCCGAGTCCCTCACTCTCTACTCGTCCCCATCCGCGACTCTACTTGTCGAGTTGGGCCGACAAATCGACAAGTTCTTCTTCCATTCGAAAGCCACAAGGAAACTCATCCGAGTCGTCGAGTTTGAAGAACAACTCGCCGAGTCCCACGAGCAGATCTCCTACTCACTTCCAAATCCTCACCAGGGCATTCTTTATGAGGATTTGGGTTTCTGGGACTATTGCTACACGTTAAGTTGCTAATTTCGCGAGCAGTGACGAAGGGTTGGACCTTCTACACTTAAACCCCTCTCAACTCGGTAACTTTTCATATGACTCGCCGAGTTTGAAGAACAAGTCTTCGAGTTCCATGCAATCTTCATAGGACTCACCGAGTTGTTCATCCAACTCGCCGAGTCTAAGGCCATCTTCATAGAACTCGCCGAGTTCCACTTTGGGACTCGCCGAGTCCCTTCGACCCATTTCCCATATAGGCCAAATCTGAGACATGCAACGCTTCCAAACCATAGATCTATGTTCCTAGGGCATGCTTATCACGTAAAGTTGCAAACTTTACGTGCATGCATGGCCCTATAAGCTCCAAAAGGCAAATCCAAGCTCTTTATAAGGTCATACACTCAATAGGGACCTCAATCACTTCAACCACAGAGACTTTATACTTCTAATACGTCCATAAAGTCTAAATCTGAAGTCCTTTCGGGTCATAGAGCATAAACACATAGAGTTTGAGGTTTTAGGGCTTAAAAACCACAAACTAGGGACAAAAGGGGGATCTAATGAACTAGAGATCAAGGTAGGAACTTTTCTACCTGAATGGAAGCCTTCCACAGAGTAGATTTCGGATCTACTTCCCCTCCTTGCACCCTTCAACCTTCACCTTCTTCTTCTAAGCTCCAAACTTCCTTCATAAGGCCAAAATCACTCACAAGAACAATATGGAGGCTAGGGTTTTGCTCTACAGCTCTTCTGGAAGTGTTAAGGGCAAGGGAGGCCAAGTTAGAGTGTTTAAATAGGGTGCACACTCCTGGATTAGGGTTTTTGTCCGAACAACAGCTTACTCGCCGAGTCCGGGACCCGACTCGGCGAGTCCACAACTTAAACCCCGTGCCCCTTCCCGCTTCTACTCGGCGAGTCGATCCTCTGACTCGCCGAGTCCAAGGCCAAGATGCAAAATGCACAAAGAATTAAATAAAAGAATACGTACCAAGAACCAGGTGCTACACACCACTAGCAAAAGGATGGGAGGAGAGAGGAGGAATACACTTATAATTTCGGCTAGGGTTCTCTTAGAAAGCATAAGGCCGAAAATCATAAGCTAATGATTCCTTATATAGCTGAGGGCTGCTAGGGTTTCTGGAGGAAACCCTAATTTCCTGCTTAAGGCTTAAGCAGCCCATGGACTCCTACTAAGAAGCCTTGGACGAAATCTATAGGGCCTCCCTATAGATTTTGTCCACTCCATTCTAAGGAGTCAACCAACTCAGTTTCACAACTATCAATGATTTGCAAAACAACTCATGTTCTTTTAATCAGGTCCTTTAATCCAAAAATTAATTCCAAATTAATTTCTGATTAAATACTAATTAAATAACATGATTTCTAATTAATATATTATTTTCATAATCCATTAATAAATCAATTTATTGTTCCAAATAATAAATTCAACCTCTCTCTCTCTCTCTCTCTCTCCCTCTCTCCAAAAGTCATCTTCTCAAGTTGCTAGGGTAAAGGCAACCAAAAAGGACCATGCTACTATCAAATCAAGTACATACCAATTATAGTTATGGGCTTAGACACCTAATTCAACATACATGTCCATAAATTTTACATTTTTTGGGATCATTAGGGTCCCTAAAACCCTTCTGGAAGTTTTGGACTGACGACTTTAAGGATTAAGTACTTATTGAGTGACTTCATGCCTTAAGTGACATTAAGGACCTAGGATTTGAGATCTTGGCTTATTGGGACGTCTTAGTAGATAAAATTGGAAACTTTATACATCGAGACCTTGGAAAGGAACATATTTAAGCTTTGGAGCTCATGGAATGGATGGAAAACAACTTAATTCGTTATATTGTTTCTGCCTATTTCCCACGACGTGGCAACTTACTCGCCATGACGTGGTGGTTGGTGTCTTCGTGACTATTTTGTCCTTATTATGTCACGGTGTGGCCAATAGGAGGTCACGGCGTGACGGTTCTCTGAAGTTGACTTTGATAGTTGACATTGACCGTTGACTTTTTGACCTGGATTGACTTTTGGTCAAAGTGCTAGTTCTAGAGTATAAACTAAGGTTGTACCTTGTTTGATTGATAGGTGTGTCGTAACACCGGTTACGTGACAGTTAGTTATGGTCTATCCGACTTCGTGAGACAAGTGAGTCTTCTCACTATAATGTGTATGATGTTAGTTGTCTTTGTGATACTTGCATGGAAGGTCCCAGGGGTATCCCATGGCATTTTTATGAAAGACCATGGTGGTAGCCCATGACACTTGTATATAAGACCATGGGGTTGCCATGACAATGCGAGGAAAGACCATGGAGGTAGTCAATGACAGTCGTATGAAAGAGCATGAGGATAGCCCATGACCCTAGTATGCAAGATCATGGGGGTAGCTTATGGTAACATGTATGAAATGTGATATTTTGGGGAACTCACTAAATTTTGTGTTTACGGTTTTGTGGTTTGAACATTTTTCAGGTACTTATAGTTCCAAATGGAAGGGCCCAGTTTGACAGCATAACATTTCCCTCTGATGATTTTCCGCATTGATGATTGTTATTGTACTATGATGATTATGAAACATTTTTGCTATGATGGATTTTTAGGACAAATACTATGTGATTTGATGAATAAAAAATAAATATTTTTATTCATGTTTTTCGGATGTTACAATTGATATATTTTCAGGTTAGTGGGAGTTTATTAGAAGCATTAAAAAAATAAGTTTAAAGACATTTAGAGGATAATTTATTTGTGTATAAGATATTGTTTACTTAAATTGGTGTTTATTATGTTACATAATTATATGACTTCCCTTGAATATTTTAAATGTTAATTACTTGACCTTATGAAACCTATATTAAAAAAATGCTTTATTAAATGTTGTTCTTTTGTAAAATATTTTGAAAAATTGATGCCCTTTAAAAGACAATTTCAGTTGACCATGCAAGCAGTGTTTTATTATTTGTCTTTAAATGACTATTTCAATCAACCATATCATGTTTTATTATTGATCTATAAATTTTTTACCCCACTTATAAAAAAATATAATATCCTTTTATCATTTTATCAATTTATGTGGCAAGTTTTGCTTAGTTATTCAATATATAAACAATTATTATTCTAATTATTTTATGGAACAGTTTTATCATCTCCTATGTAATTTTTTTACTATTTATCTTAATTTACATAATTTATCTAAATTTACATAAGATGGTAATAAGTTTGTTAAATCTATGTTCCTTTTGCAATAAGCACGAAGTTATACTATTGTTTATAGGTTTATAAAATTTTTAACTGAAAAAAATTGTTCACTATAGTATCAATTTAATCAGGTTCATATGAGAAAAAGTATACCATGTCTTAGATTTTATTTTTCATGTTTTCAAATTTGAGAGCAAGAGTAAGATAAAGCTAGCGATTTTAGGTTGAAGAGAGTGGTGCTACATTTTTTCTTTTTGCCCATTTTGGCCGCACACCCAACCCACATAGGGGGCGGAGTTCACTGTGGTTTCACATGCCACATAGGCTGAAACCGCACTCCACTCCTTTTGGTATTATAGGTAAAATTTAGTTGTGTAAAATATTTGTTTAGGTCAATGATAGTTTAATATCCATTATAATATCTTTAAATTTTTATTTTATTCTTCTTCATATATTCAGATATTTAAAACTAGAAATTTATTGAGAAAAATTTAATGATAAGAGAAAAACGAGAACATGAGCTTATTTTTAGCTACCTACTTTCATTTCTACAAATGATGCCATTTCTTTCCAAGAGCACAATATAAGAGTCATGTGTATTAAATTGGGATCCATTGATTGTTCTGAACCAAAACTACATAAAATAATCTTATAGCCTACACCTGTAGATTAATATATTAGTTCAAGGACGAAATCTATCGTTTATTCTGTTTAATATCATATATACTTCTAATATTTGATAAAATATGGATATATTTTATTGAGCATTAATCACAAACAATCAAATTTAATATATATCTTCAAGAATGTGACACGTCACCAAAAAACTACAATGGAGATGCAAGATTCTTCAATCGAATCAATCCATAGTCATCGAGTAGTACAATCCTAGAAAATGTCTCTTCCAACACTGTCGCATAGTACGATAAACAAATAAACTGTAATACATTATATTGAATATGAATAATTTTAATAACATATAAGTTTTATCTGTTATTTCTCAAAATAATAAAACAAATAGTTATCTAACCATTATAATTTTACACTGCATGAACAAATTCATAAATTGTCTTATACATTGTATTTTACATCTCATTAAATCGTGATTTTCAAAACACTTGTCAAAACATCTTTTAAACACTCGAGTCAACTTGAAAGGGCATTCTTGTCATTTTGATGGCAAAATACGCACAGAAGGCGTGGACCATATAACAAACGTTTCCAGTCTGGTCGTTTCAACAGATGACACGACGCAGTTTTTATTTTTGTTTGATTTCAAATTTAAATTTAAACAAGTCCAATTTGGACTTTAGAGCAGGTCATAACTCCGGTCCTTCTAGAAACATCTCAGCCGTCCTTGCTCCTTTCCTCCCCTAACTACCGAGCTCCGCCTAGCCGTCGTCGGCGCCGTGAAGTCGCTGGTTGATCTGTGCTCATGCTAGGGTTTCGATTGATGCATTTTCGTTATATGTGCACATGAACTTTTAAATCTATGTGAAATCTCTCGAATCGTCAATTTTCGTGCCCTAGCAGGTTTTTTGCTTAAATAAACTCTTGCATTTTGAATTTTGAATGTCGGAGCCGCCGAGAGTTGTGCAATTGACGATGGATGGTGCTGATTCAGAACCACGACCGGTTTTGGGGCCCGCGGGAAACAAGACGAGATCGGTAGTGGAATTGCGTAAACCGGCTGCGAAACCTAAGAGTAAAGTCGGAAAACCGGAGGAAATTAAGAAATCGCCGTCGACAGTCACTGTTATTGTCAATTCTCCTCTGCATTCTAAATCAATAACACCTCCGCCTCCGTTAATTTTGAAGCATAAGGATTCTAAGTTGTTGAAGTCGAACTTATCGATGAATGCGTCATGCTCATCGGACGCCTCTTCCGATTCTTCACACAGTCGAGCGTCTACTGGGAAGGTTAGAAGACGGTGTGTGACACCTACATCGATTCGGGGGAAGCAATCTGTTGTTCCGAAAACAGGAAAGCTTGATAATGCTTTGAAAGCAGTTTCAAAAACTGGAAAAGTTGAGAGTGCTGCAAGAGGTGAGAAACTTGAAAATGTTGTTGTGGAGACCGATAGTTCTTTGGAATCTTCAGCTGATGCTTCATTGGGACGGAAGAGATGTGCTTGGGTTACTGCTAATACGGGTATGGCTCTCACTCTTAATACCTGAGCTCTCTAACTAGCTTTGTATGTATTGCTATTTTTCATTGGAATGTGAAGATTGTTACGAATTACTGAATGAAACACTAGGGTACAAGGAACTCCCTATAAGAATATGTTATCAAATTGCTTATGACATTTTAATTAGCTTAAAACTGTAGTTGAAGTATTTGTTTTGAAATGTTACAATGGATTAAATTGGTGTTCATAATCATGTGAAGGTTCCTTAGATTTCTGATTGTTGCTTATGTTTCAGTTGTTTATTCTCAAACATAGTTTATTACTTAAAATAGATAATTGTATATTTTATGACTCTTAAAAAGTCTTAGATTTTTAGGGTTATCAGCTAAGAGTGTTGGTCTTCCTTGTGCTATTACATATCTAGCCTTCTACCTTTAAGTCATAGACCCCACTGACTGAACCTCCTGAATTTCCTGAAGTGGATTACAATTGAGGGCTAGGGTGTCTGGTTCATTGCTGTATTATTGGATGATGCCTCCTACTTCTCTCATAAGTCGAATAGTACACACGGAGTAAAATCAGGATTCAGGCAAAATGTAGCTAGAGATTAATCTATGCTCTCTGATATAGTGATAGTAAAACTTTTATATTAGCATACATGTGTTAACTCATTTAAGATTTAGGGTGTAGATTACTCTCTTATTATTGGGAGGTTGTAGAACTAAACTACTAAAGGCTTGAGTGAAGTCAATGGAGATCAACTTTAAGTAACTATAACTACCACAACATCCAGCAGCTTCATTTACTGATGTTGGAGTCCTTAGTAATACCTTTGTTACCTTCTTTGGATAAAATTTGATCTTTCACCTTCTTTGCTATATAGCAATGACCATGTGGCATTGTGACTAGGATAATATAGTCGACATGTGTAAGAAAGTTAAGACTAGCTTCTGGGAAACATCATGTTACTTATATTGTTTTCTTGTTAATGGTGTATGTTAAAATGCATGCTACCTAAAGATCATAAACAGTAAATGCCTACAATCAACTATAAAGAGAATGCTGAAAAGAGCTGTTGAAGTCATTTTGTTTTAGCCTTTTAAAAATTGTATCTTTAAAGAAATAAATTACAATATACGAGGGAAGCATCTTTTTTGTGTAATTTGTATATTAATGGTGTCTGTTTCTGTTGCTGTTGCTCTATCTATCCCTCAAATTTTCCTAAAACACAGCTGCTCATGAAAATATTCATCTGTATGACAATAAAACAGAAATATAGCATCATTCGTTATTTCAGTTGATCCAACAAATCAAGAATTGTAATTCCCCTCTCCTAAAATATATATATATATTTACAATTTTACTTTATAACAACTCCTAATTTGTATGTTTCCTTTTTTGAAGATCCTTGTTATACTGCTTTTCATGATGAAGAATGGGGAGTCCCAGTACACGACGACAAGTATGCACCTCAAGATTCAGTTTTCAGTTTCTTATCAAAATTTCAATGAAATTCTGGAACATTCCTCTAAGCGCTCATATTGTATGACATCTTTCAGGAAACTGTTTGAATTACTCAGTTTATCGACTGCATTGGCTGAACTCACGTGGCCCACTATTCTCAGCAAAAGGCATTTATTTAGGTATGCAGTATGCACATTATTTCATATGTATGTATTTTTTTGGCAAGAGAAAACTCCCAACATATGAGTTGAGCTCCATAATCGATAATACCTTCTTGTCTAATTTGAAATGAAACATGGGTATATATGTATATATACAGAGATGTGTTTCATGGATTTGACCCAACTGCTGTCTCAAAGTTGAATGATAAGAAAATAGCAGCTCCTGGGAGCCCTGCTGCTTCTCTTCTCTCAGAAGTAAAATTACGAGGAATTATTGAAAATGCACGCCAAATTTGCAAGGTATCTCTTGTTGTTTTTTATTCGTAATCTACAAATTAATTTCACCAAATTTGCATAACTTCCATTCTACTATTATCGTGAAAAATGAGTGTTTTTTTTTTTTTTTTTTTTTGGTGAAAAATGGTGTGCACAGATAGCGGATGAGTTGGGGTCGTTTGACAAGTACATATGGGGGTTTGTGAACCATAAACCCATCGTGAACAAATTCCGATACCCACGTCAAGTCCCAATCAAGACATCAAAAGCAGACTCAATAAGCAAAGACCTGGTCAAACGGGGCTTACGTGGCGTGGGCCCCACAGTCGTTTACTCCTTTCTACAAGTGGCTGGCCTTACAAACGACCATCTCGTTAGTTGCTTCAGGTTCCATGAATGTGCACTAGTAGATGTCGTGGGCCCGGGGACCACAAATGATGGGTTGGGGTTGGGGTTGGGGGGGTTAACCATAACCAGGGTTATGGATGACTTGACTTTATCGGGTGAGTGACTTGTGGCTAGTTAGTTATTGGCATTGCTACAAATTGTTGATGTGGGAACAAGTAAGTAATTGCCTTTGCAAGAATGTATGTGTAGAAATTGTTGTATTAATGCCATGCTGTTTGTAGATTGTAGAGTAAATGACATATACATATGAGAATATGATGATGATGATGATGATGATTGTGAGATGTTATTCTTTACACCCTTTTGCTTGTCTCTTATTTTTCTCAGTGTTGGCTTCTTGCAAATCGATTATATCAACATGAAACAAGTTGAGAGACATGTTTTTTAATTAACTTTTAGAATATGTTACTACAATAATCTATTCGCAACTATGACCAACGAATTTGTAATTTAGAAGTACGAAAATGAAACACACACACACACACAAGTTAATAGTAATTTTGCTTGAACTATGAAATTACTGTTCATCCGTGAAAATTTTAGGTTTCTGGTAAAAAAAGTGTTTTTTGTCCTAGGATTTTTCATAGACTATTTGTACTATAAAAAGAACTTTATATTGGTAAAATGAAATCTTAGATTGTGAGAGATTTACCAAAATATATGTTTTAAAAGTTAAGAAGATAATATAAATAAATGTCTTATATAATAAAGACTATTGGCAGATTAGTGCTAAAAAATATAAAACCAATTAACCAGTAATTAAGTTAAATGAAATATATAAAATGACATGTAGAAGTTTGAGTTTTTTTAATTGTATATTTTAGAGAACTAAAAAAACTTAAAAAGCTCGTTAAAAAACGCTATAGTTGGTATCTTTTAAAAAAAGGTATCTTATAAATATTTTTTTTTTTCAAACACAAAAACATAAAAAAAAAAAAAAAGTTGAAAATAAGTTATCTTATAACCGCACCAGCGGTGATATGCCCATACATAATGTAAAAAGCCATTTTGCAAAGCCAAAGCCAAAAGACTATTTTGTAGCAAGGACTTAGGAAATTAATAGTTATATGGACTAATTTTTATATTAATCCTGGGAAAATCTTATTTATTTAGTTTGATTTATATTATTCCTATAAAACAAAGAAAATTATGTGAATGGTTCATGTGGTTTGGGTAACTATTCCTTTAGTCCTTAACTTTTTGAGTAAATTACTGAAATCGTCCTTGTGGTTTGGTCAAAATTGCACGTTTGGTCCATAACTTTTTTTTTTGCACTCAGATCGTTCCTGTGGTTTAATTTTGTTGCGTTCTTCGTCCCTATGGTTTGGTAAAAGTTGCCTGTTTGGTCCCTAACTTTATGTATGTAAGGGACGAAAAATGCAACAAAATCAAACCACAGAGACGAAAAACACAACAAAATCAAACCACAGGGACGATCCGAGTGCAAAAAAAAAGTTAGGTACCAAACGTGTAATTTTAACCAAACCACAGGGACGATTTCAGTAATTTACTCTAATTTTTTTAACCCCAGACCACCCTACATACTCTGACTTTTTTGTTTTAGATCTATTTTTTTCCTTTTAAGAAAATACTTAGTTTTTATCTATTATTTGTTATTTCAGACTCAAGCCGGTTACCAACAGTTAAATTAAGTTTTTTTAATAAAAAACCTCCTACATTTTACATTTTTTTTCTGTTTTAAACCTTTTTTCAAGAATAAACTCGACTTTAAACTATTCATTTTTATTTTATTAATGTTGGAAGTTACAAAGGTGAAAAAATAGCTAATGTTGGAGGCTACAAAATAAATAAATAAATAAATAATAGCTAATGTATGAGATGCTCCATACATAGAACGCTAAATAAATTTAGTACTCCATGTAAAATATTGATAAATACTTGAGACAAATGTGTTTAAAGGTAAAAATAACAATTTACTTGAAAGCTATCTTAGTTAAAATAAACATACCATCACAGCTTGTGAAAGTAGCATTGGGACGACATTTGAAACCAGAATCAATTTTGTAAAAACAACCTTCGGACATGAGAGAAGCTTCATCCTCATAATAACATAATTTTATTTTAGCATTTCTTACTAAGTTTATGTTCCTAGCTTGAAGAAGAAGCATAAACATGACCTAGGGTTTTAGAATCGATTATTATTTTAGTTGATTAATAATTTGGCACACGTGAGTTAGGGGATCTAGGGTTACATGTTGGTAACGGACTTCATTAATGAATTAACAATGAATATATTAAAAGTAGGGTTTATTTTGAAAAAAAAACTTTAGGTCTAAACCAGGGAAAAATGCAAAATATAGGGCATTTTATGAAAAATAAAACTTCAATTTACATGTCGGTAACCGACTCAAATGCTGAGATAACAAGTAAAAGGTAAAAGTTGAGTCTTTTCTTGAAAAAAAAAAGTCTAAACGAAGAAAAAAAATCAAAATGGAGGGTTTTATGGGAAAAAACCTGATAATTTTTATACGCTTAGTCTCTGATAGACATAAAAAAGACTGATTTGCCCTTATTATGTTTTTATTGTTTATTTTGGATCCATCACACCTAATCTCCGCTTTGAAACGTGATATATGAATGTGTCATTCATCATCTCTTTTTATGTATCGTAAAGGACCACCTCCATACTCTAATCACCTCGCCATACCACCGCCACCGATGATTCTGATGGACTGCCATCGCTTATCTTCGCCACTCACCCCACCCTATTTGTTAAAATCATCTACTACCGACTTCAAAGCCGACGTCCATCTCCTATCATCTTCTTAATCGATAAACGTTCCCCATCTCCATCGAGGATTATATCCCGTTTCTTTACTCCATCATATAACTTATATTTGGGTTTTTTGTTCATTATTAATCAATCCACAAAAAATATGAAAATCTGTAATTTTAAAAGTATATATAAGAGATATTTAGGTGGAGAGCTTCTAGCAATAAATTAGCTACCAAAGATAACCTATAGAAAATGGGTGTAGATGTTGAGAGTCGGACCATATTCTAGTTAATTGTAAATTTTCCAAAGTTGTTTGGTTTAAAGTTTCCCGTTGGTTGGTTTTATAAAAGATGTTGAAAGTATATAATCGATCAGTAAATATGAATATCTAAACGCTACTTTGTTGTTATGCCTTTATAATTTTGGTTCCATGTTAGTCTCTTGATATGCTAATCTAGATTCTTTTGTAGGTTTTTTTAAGCCTGCTAAGAAGATGCTAAGATATTTTTTCTTTTGCACATTTGGTTAAGCCTTCTTTGAAGGCTAGATCCATCACATGAAAAAAATTTGTTTAATTTTTACCAAAACATATAGATACATAGTTTCTCCGATGGCAAGCCCTGAATATTCGGTGGTGGTTATCGAAATCGTTGGAGTTGAAAGAAAGAAACGGAAGAATAAGGGTGAGTAAGAAACGAAGAGAGAGGAATAATGTGAGACCATTTTAATTTTAACAAATAATAAATAAAAAAACAATAAAGAAATTAGTAAGGGAAAAATAGTTTCTACGCAACAAAAACATATTCGGAAGACTGTTCGTGTTTAAAAAAAATGTTAAAGGACCAAACTTGCAGAATGCCATGAATCAAATGGACCATCAGTATAATTTACTCTAAAATAGAGGTTCGGATGTAATTTATGCATTTAAAAGACGAAACTGCCCTCCAAATGATCCGAACACCCAGTCCCAAGTGGCTTTAAATCTGACATGGAACGGTGCCATTGGTTGAACGACTGTAACCTACGTGGTACCGCCATTGAAGCATCCATAGTCAAAAACCACAAGACTTCTATATGTTCTCTCAAGACATCACAAAGCAAGCAAGAGCATACAACACGTTCTCTCTAAGGACCGTTGTATTCTCCATCGGCATTTTGGATCCCCGGCCGCAAGCCCCGACCTGAGAAAAACCGACAGTCGTGGCTTCCCCTTCACCGTCAGGGCAACAGCAACAGAGCAGGAGCAATCTTTCGCGAAGAAGAACCGCATCGTCTAGTTCATCGGAACCTACGCAGATCATCTACAAAGAAACGCTAGGCCGGTCGTTTTCTTCTGAATCCGATCTTGACTTACCGATTTGGCAACGAACTTGGTTCATCCTACTTCTACTCGTAATGGCATTTTCTTTCTTCGGTCTTGCTCTCTTTCTCGTCCTAACTCTAGACTCAGATTATGCCTCATCTTCTGTCTATGCTGCTACTTCTGAAGGCGTCGAGGTAATTAGCTTATTTATGATCTAATTACAAATTGATAACATGAGGTTGTATACGTTTCCTGCTTTACTTGGCTCCTATAATCACACTTGTTTGAAATTTGACATGGATCCTGAAATTTTGAGGAAGATGCTAACTACATCTGGCCTTTATCAACTAAATTGAAAGAATGTTGGGATAAACCAAAAAATTGTAACATAATCTAATATCAATCTCAAATTGAGGAAGCAACAGGTTTGGCCTCAGAGTTTAAGTGACTTTTTCTCATTCCTGTATCAAATTTAATTGTTAATCCAGATATTATTGCTGTTAGGCAATTTAGTAACACTTGTTTGCGTGGATATCAGTCAATCTGTAGGTGAATGTACTCTGTTCATAGGAAAGAAGAAAAATAATTAACAATATGACCTTTTAGGGTCAGTCAAATGGACCAACTTTAGGTTCAAAAACTGATTCAGGTACATTAAGAACTTTAGAAGATGACATGACAGTATCTAAGATGGAATAACTGGATATTGCATAGCAGTTTAAAATGAATCATTAGCCCTCCAGTAAGTTACAATGATTGAAAACATGCTTTCTATATCTTTTCAATTGTAAGTAATATATTTGCAATCAGGCTCATTTTTTGGAAGTGATTATATATGATAGATTACTTACGGGTCAGTGATCAAGTTGATGCATGAAAAGACAAAGTTCAGACTACACTCACATGATGTGCCATATGGATCTGGCAGTGGGCAGCAATCTGTAACTGGTTTTCCAAATGTAGATGATGCCAATAGCTATTGGGTATGCTCATTTTTTTTTTTTTTTAATATCTATTTTATATGTTTGATTTCATTTCAAAGCCTTATTCTGATTCTTTGGTTTATATAAATATTGTTTAGATTGTTAGACCTGAACCAGATACATCTGTGAAATTGGGGGACAGTATAAAAACTGGAACCATCATTCGGTTGCAACACTTGAAAACTAGGAAGTGGCTTCATAGTCACTTACATGCTTCACCAATATCTGGCAATCTAGAGGTTAGTGGATTGGATTAGATTTTTTTTTCTTCTTAATATCATGTTAAAAAACTGTAACATAAGTAATTGAGGTTATGTGTAGGTGAGTTGTTTTGGAGATGATGGTAATTCAGATACAGGGGATTATTGGAGGTGAGGTCTAGTTTTGTTGGTTATTATAAATTCATGTTGTGAAGTTAAAATGTTTTGTTTATTTTGTGAAGAGTTGAAATTGAGGGAAGTGGGAAAACATGGAGACAGGATCAAAGAATAAGGCTTCTCCATGTAGACACAAACGGATTTCTACACAGCCATAATAAGAAATACAGTCGCATTGCTGGTGGTCAGCAAGAGGTAATCATTAATCAATCATATTGCTCTTATCAAATTAAATTTGTTTTTTAAACGTCATTTATCTATGGAAAAAATGAAAAAATAAATAACATTGCTTTTATGTAGGTTTGTGGTGTAAGGGAGAAACGAGCTGATAATGTTTGGTTGGCTGCAGAAGGCATATACCTCCCAACAACTGAAAGCAAAGCGACCATGTAGTTTTCCCCTCTCTCTTTTTTTTTTCATGAATTTTGTAGCTTGTTTCAGGGCATACTTTGTAAGCTGATTATATCCACAACACTAGTTAAAATGTTGAATCTCCTTATTAACAATCTGGGTAAAATCAAAATATATCTAGATAATATGGAAACGTGTTGAAACTCTTCATAAATATATTTCTAGTGCATATTTTTTTGCTAAATCTTCAATTATTATTTTGGCAATGTAGCTATTTAGTTATTTTTATGAAAAAAAAAAAAAAAAATCCCCAGTTAACCAAACATAAACGGATTCATCACAACATATACCAAAAATTAAATTGTCACACGTATCTCGATTTGTGTGTTTATGTATGAAGGGTGCAAACTGGCAACTGCCATAGTTTTTCCCTGTTTGAAATAGGCAAGTTGTCCGAAATAATCAAGTATTTTGTTCTTTTTATTAAATATGTACTCTTTATCCATTAATTGTAACGTATGACATAAACATATTTACATACATTCATAAATATAACAAATACAACAATAAGTAACATATAAGGTTTACACAGCCAAAAGTGTTGTTATTATGCATAAAAATTACTAGCTATTAGGCTAAAGGTGTGGTGCCTAACACTGTCTCCAACAATTGGGGTCATATATGTAGGATGCCACCAATCAATGTCTAACAATCCATATATAATGGTGACATGGTGTGGTGCCTAACAATTAAAAAAAAACATTTAAATAATAATAATCATAGCATTAAAATTAAAATTAAAAAAAGTACTTTAACATTGAAAACCATGAGTTGTCGTAACTCCCAATTAAGACAATCTAAACTTTCAATTCGATGACATGTTCCATCGATATCAAAATAGTCGACCCCATGCTAATCAACCAACCATTTCTTCAAGATGGATCCAACATTTTTTTTTGTGAGTTTGGTTTGTACAAAGTGGGAGAAATAAGAGAAATTTGAAAGAGTTTGAGTGAGGTTGGTATAAAAATATGATAGTTTAAATATTTATAGTTGAAAAAAATGAATTAAATGTTTATTTAAGTGTCTAATATCACCGTTGGGTAGGATAGGATAGCATAGCATATTGCCGTTCAAATTTGAGCCACACAAAAATGCAGCCCTACATTGCCATTTCAAAAATGCCTGCAAAGAGAGACAATGCTTGCCATGCATTCCATATTAAATGAAACATTAAAATGACAAGCCGTTTATAGTATATTTATTTTTATTTCTATATCTAAAAAATGATAAATTTGATCGATTTGTTTTCAACATTGCATTAGCTTACACATTAGTTAATTAAACAAAATTTCAATTTTTCAATTTTTTTGGTTAAAAAAGAAGCCATTTCTTAATCCATGATTTGGTTCAACAAGCAGCGTCACATAAATAAAGCAAAAACTAAAACTTGAAACTCTCGATGATTGGAATCTAATGTTTATAAAACCATTCAAAATTTTCTAAAACAAAGTTCCAAACAGACAAAAGTCGAAAAATAAAACAAAGTTTTGGATTCCCACCAACTAGTTTCGATCCATTCTCAAATACTTAGTGGGATTTCACATACTCCTGAACAATGTGGAGTCCTTCAGACTCCTCACCATAATCCTGTAAAACAAAAAAAAACATTCAAAAAAATAAATTCACAAAATCAATAAAAAGAAATCCCATCTATTTACAACATATCTTCCAAATAAATGTGTAAACATACCCTCACAACAAGGCATGAACAACCCACAACCTTTCTTGCCTTTCCTTCCGAATCAATCTTGCACAACTGCAGATAAATAAATAAAAAAAATCTTACAACATCTGTAGCATAAAAAGACGAAAATGTCCTTTCACATAGAAAGAAATAACTTACGCCAGCCCATTCGCCAAGAGTCTTTGCAGCTGGAACAGTTACTAAACTGACATTATGGTCAGCACAAAGTGCTTTGACCAATTTTTGGTAGTCAGGCTGATTACAATCCTCTGCCAATACACAAAGAAGAGCAGCATGTTTCTCAATAACTTTTGCAGCCTCATGAAGACCCCTCACAAGGCCTCCATGAGCAAGTGACTTTCTTAGAACAAGCTGCAAAGCTGTCATGATGTCCATTGGCTCCCCAAGAGCTGCTGCTGGAGCTGCAGGTGCCTCCACTGGTACCACAACAGCCTCTTCACTGCAAAAAGTAATATAATTTGAGCAAAAAAGTTTTAAAACTGTAAGATCTTCATTGATACAATTCAATTATATGGAAAAACAGATTTATATCTTGTTCTAAAGAAGAAGAATTGGTAACATCTTATCATACCCTGCCATTTTGTTCTGTTTGATTGAATCTTCTGTCAAACTGTTTCAAAATAAAAGCTAAGTCAGAGATATTATAAACACAACCAATCCCATATCACATTCATGAAAAGCAATTGAAGTAGAACATCAAACACATTCATGAAAATCAACTGAAGTAGAATATCAAATAAAAAAATGAAAACATATTTGATAATGGGGAAAAGAATGCCGATCAGAAGCATATACATCAGCCTCAATTCCTACCTTCTGAGCTATGCCAAGCTATTCTCATAAAGAAAACCTAAAACGTTCAACGTCTTTAACGTTTTAACGTCGCCTACCAAGTGTTCAGTGAATGCATAAATGACCAGTAGTTTACTCAAAACGAATATAAAACGACTAATCGAATGAAAGTTTTTCCTTGATTTTCAAATTAATGTCAAAATCGAAATTAAAACAATCTAGAGTTTCTTCATCTCTACACATGTTTCCTATCAACCATATAGATTTACAGGGTAGTAGTATCCAAAATTAAACAAAATATATGTTCAGATTAACGAACAATTAAGCAGGAATACCAAATGTCATCGCATCAATTCATAATATATTCAATCAGCCTGAGATCGAGAGATATACCTGCAGCTGCTGCTATGGAGAGATTAGAGAGACGCAAGGAACTGGTAGGGTGCGCGAGCCAAAACCCTAGCTGTATATAAAGTCCGATTAGTTTTAAGTTACTCCCTTGTACTTTATATTACTCACTATATACCCCTCTAAGTTCTATCTATTTTAAAATAGTCGTGCATAATCTTCTTGCAATGTACCGTAAACTCATATTCATTAAATTGGAAAACTTGTAATTTGTTGAGTAAAGTACTAAACCATATAAATCATCTTTGTGGTATGCATTTTTGTTTGGGTAAAAAAAAATTAGTCTTTTATATATTTGGTCATTATTGCATTGTGTTTGTTTTGTTTTTAGTCCCTAAATCTAACCCTTGAACATTTTATCATTGAGGACAAGCATATGGTCCAAACAAGATGGTACTTCGGTCTAAGAATGTAAGAGCATCTACAATCCATTGAGCTCTAGGAAGTTCAATGGATTGTCACATCACTGCCACATCAACGTTTCATTTTTTATTCAACTATACTCTTTAACATCCATACTCCATTAAAACCTTTAAATGTTGATGGATTTCTATATTTGGTTTGAGATTTAATTGAAAAAGAAAATATTAAATCCATTGAACCACTCAATGATCATGCAACTCTCTCATTCAACTCTCCTCTATGTCATCACTCACATTATATTAAACTTCTATTCAATCATAGTCATCATCTATTCAACTCTTATTAAACCTCCATTGTGGATGCTCTAAGTATTGTAATCACAATATTTTCTCGTAACCCTTCTCTCATTCATTAAACAACATAAGTAGTAAAACAATACAAGATGCCACATAATACACGAATGAGCCTAAACAATTAAAGAGCCTAAACAACAAGAATAAGACTAACAATAAAGTCCATTAACAGTCCCCCGCAGTGTGAACGGTAGGGCATCAAATGTTCAAATTGTTACGAAAATCAAGAAAAAATGGATAAGACAAGCTTTTAGTAAAAGTATTTGCATATTGAGCCGAAGATGGAACATGCAAGACCCGAACTTGACCCAAAGCAACTTGGTCTCGAACAAAATGTATATCAATATCAATATGCTTGGTTCATTGATGTTGAACTGGATTGGAAGCAAGATAAACAACGTTGATGTTGTCACAACAAACAATAGTAGCATTTTGAGGAGAATGAGACAACTCGCGAAGGAGATTGCGTAACCAACATGTTTTAACAATAGTATTAGCAACACCTTTATAATCAGCTTCAACACTCGATCAGGAGGTGGTCCCTTAACGTTTTGAGGACCACGATAATAAGTTATTACCGAGAAACACACAGTATCTAGAGGTAGAACGCCTGGTAGAAGGGCAACCAATCTAGTCTACATCAAAGTAGGCAGTAAGATTTGTGGATGAGTGGGAGTACAGTTGAAGACCATAAGACGTACCTCGAACGTAGTGCAACACTCTTTTAAGGGCGGCCAAATGAGGTTCCCTAGGATCATGTATAAATAAACATAACTGTTGAACTGCATAGGTAAGATCCGGACGAGTAAAGGTAAGATACTGGAGAGCTCCAACAAGACTGCGCTTTGAAGTTGGGTCTTGCACTCTAGGTCTTGTACCATCGAGTTTGGTGGATAAGTCTGCAGGTGTAGTGGCGGGTTTATAGTGCAGCATGCCAGCTCTGTTAAGAATTTATGAAGCATACTTTTGTTGAGACAAAAAAACAAACCCTTGGAGTCACGAACGGAAGAAATACCCATAAAATAATGAAGATCCCCCAAGTCAGACATAGAAAACTCAGCACTTAAAGTGGTGATGATTTGTTAGATAAGAGCTTGAGATAAACCTGTCAAAATAATATCATCTACATAGAAAAGCAGATAAGCAATATGAGAATCATGTCGATATATAAACAACGAAGAGTCTGAGCGACTGTGAACAAAACCCATGCAAGCGATGAACATAACAAATCTGTGAAACCATGCCCGGGGTGGTTTTTGAGACCATAAAGAGAGCGTTGCAAGAGACACACATGATTCGGTTTGGCAGGATTTTTAAAAATCAGGAGGTTAATTCATGTAAAGAGTTTCTTCAAGATTATCGTGTAAGAATACATTATTGACAATACAAAATGCCACATTCATTAAACAGTATAAATAGTAAAACAATACAAGAGGCCACATAATACACCAATGAGCCTGAATAACTAAAGAGCCTAAACAACAAGAATGAGACTAACAATAAAGTCCACTAACAAGTATGAAATCATTATGTTGTTCTTTTTCTATTAAACTTTTGAGTTTTTATCTAAGAACAACCGGTCATGTTTTCAAATTAAGGGTGACTTAATGTTTAGCTTTATTAGATGGTTGATCCATTCAGGGTCGTGCCAATGGTAAGACGGTTTGAGCAATGGTTCATGACCTCCAAATTTTAAGGGTCCTATTTTTTATATACCTTATTTTGTAAGTATATAAAAAAACTAATATATCGTGTACAATGAGCAACTGAGTGAAAAAATAAATGAAAATGAAGTCAAAACAAAATCAACAAAGAACACTACGGGACGTGCAATTCGTTTGGTATAATCATCGTGTTAGGTTTCTTCCTACCATCGATCGAAAGACTTTATGGATCAAGTCTAACTTTCAGCGGTAACAAAAAAGATCAATCCATAATAAAATTTATTTTGGTTTTTTATGTATCCTCCGGATTTCTAATTTCAATTTCACTAAAGTGGCAATTTCAATGGGTAACAATTTAATATAGCATACATATTCTTTGCAATGATTGATCCAAAATGATCTGAAATGTTCAACAATAACATAAAAAATGTACAACCAAATACATAATTCAACAAACATTTTAAATCATTTATTAAGCCAAATAAACTACATTAACAAACGCATAATAGTAAGCAAAAGTTCCCCTAACAACTAAACACACGATACATAAAAATCAACATCTAAAAGAAATATAATTTTAAAAACATACAACTAAAACACAAAAGTTGTAGGTTCCTTAAACAAATAGAATATCTTGCCAACATTCATAAAAGAAAACGAATATGAAGTTTCTTCAAAGAATATGTCATTTCATTTTTTCAACTTCTAGTTGGTCTTTGTAGGTTTTGGATGTGCCATTTATTCTTGAATTAGGTGTAAGACACATATATTATATGGGTTAATTAAAATAAATAAATATAAAAGTCTAAATATTTAAGAACTTTGGATTTATAAGAAAATAAGAAAAATAATGAATTATTAAAATTGAATTTTCTTTTAAATTTAAATAAATAAACAAAATAAACCAATAAACATTAATTTAAGAATTTTGAAATAAAAATGTAAGTCCATTAATGAAATTTATATTCATTTATTACCACATTTATTGTAATTATTACATTAAAATATTATGCAAAATTTAATAAAATAGAAAAACCCATAAAATGATATATGAAAACGAAATTAATTCAAAATAATCACAAAATTATATTTGGTAAATTGAATGAGAGTGTGACATTTGGCAAAAAGAAACCTTCATTTATTAGATTAGATTTGACACATATAACCTATATACCCAAGATAATGCAAGTTTACCTAAATAAAAAAAAATCACATTTAGCCAATACTAAAACAAATAAATCGAATCAATTAAACCAAAAATCGATGAAACCAAACATCTCTCGATTCAATCTTGGTTAATATTTTTGATGTAAAAAACCCGATTAAATCGAACCAAAGAAGGTGGCCATTAAATGATTGTCAAGAAGGTTGAGACCCTTATGTTATCTCTAACTTGCTCCAAGAAAGTTTTCCTCGGATCTTAACCCTCTTAACTATTATAAAAAAAATATATATATATATTATTATCTTAATGGCTAGGCCTCACACTCTCGTAACCCCACCTACTATGAATCAATGTTTTAAAAACTGATTTTTTAGTTGACCCGGTATGGTGACCGGTTCTCGGTTCAACCGCCGACTGAACCAATTTCTATATTTTTTCATGTTTTTTTTTTTTCTATTTTCCTACACATACATACATATATAAATTATGAATTTGATATTTACAATTTCAAACATTAAAAATACACATAAAAATAAGTTGTAAATGAATCCAAATACATTAAAATAACATATAACCATAAGTTTTAGTGTTTTACATCAATCCATATACGCCAAAAAGAAAATAAAATATAATACCGAAACGAAATATAGTTTTAGATTAATACAACCACATAAAAAAACTTTATAAAATTTATCATATGTTTTTATTTAGAGAAAACTAAATAGATTTGAAAAAAAAAATCATCAAAGTTTAATATGTAAATGGTTCATTTTTATGTGTTTTTATTCGGGTTAACCGGTTTATTTTGATCGGTTCAACTGAGTTTTTTCTAAAAACCGGCCGGTTCAGTCTGTTTCAGAAATCAATGTAAAACCGGTACTAATTGAACCGCTCCCTCCCCCGTTCCCGGTTCAAACAGGTTTTTAAAACATTGTTATGAATTCATATATTCATGGTATAGAACCCTTTATCAAATCATTAGTCAAAACTCTTGAAAAATCAGTGAATGCTCAAAGGGATACATAATAAATTGTTCCTTCTTCCATTAAATTATATATTAAAAAATTTTAAATGACATTCTATTAATTTCTTATCATACATTATGAAAATAATAATACACCATACACATGAATCACACAAGTTCAAACCCTTATTCACATATGAGAGTGTTTAGAGTTGTTTATTTAAAATGTTTATTGACTTATTGTGGTTTGACAATAATAATAAAAATATTTAAATGTTTGGATAGAAAGTTTTCATAAGCATTTACTAACTTAAATAAAAAGTTTTGATAAAAACATTTTTTTTAAACAGCTAACACACATCATTTAAATTTAACTCCTAAACTATTTTTATGCTCATGTCCTTATTTGAACCTTCAACCCTTTAAGGGTTTAGCATGTTTGGTCAAACCTTCAACCTAGGGGTTTAACATGTTTGGTCAAACCCTTATTCACATGTAAGAGTGTTTAGAGTTGTTTATTTAAAAAAGTTTTTGATATGTTATTACCTTATTACACGTATAAGCATATTTTTCTCAAAAACTATAAATAACGTATCAGTGTATTATATTTTGGTACCGAATATATTAATCCAACATTTATTTTAAACTATATTTTTTCACCGGATAAACTAATTAACATTTCTACTAAAAACATAAGTTGTTACAAATTAACACTTCTACTAAAAACATATTTTGTTTAAAATAAAACAATCCTAAACATTCGTAAATAATATGGAGTCATTTTTTATGATTTTATCTATACGTACTAACCCATAAGCTTTTGATTATAGTTTGATGAAATTCATCTTTACATCACTAGTTATATGTTTCTCAGTATAAAGGAAAAGAAAACAACAGACAAAACCAAAACCCCAACAAACAAAAGAACACTACCCACAACACACACAAAACAACAGCACTAACTGGTAACACATCACCAGGAAACAAAGACACAAAACTAGACGAGCAGAAAAAAAAACTTTTGGAAGAAAAGTAGTCCCAAATACAGCAGAAAACTATTGAAGCACCACCAAGACTAGCAATGAACGTAAACAATAGCCATCAATCCAAACAAAAAAAAACTAGAAGACAACAGTTGCATCAAAAACAGAGAAAAAAGAAGAGCCACCATCAGCCAGAGGAAAAACGCCAAGGATCGAAACAAAGAGCACCATAACAGCACAACAACAAAACAAAGCGCAACCCAATAACTGAACACATCCACCAACAACCTCAAAGTCCAAAATCATAAGACCCCAACAAAACACCAAAAAAGCAGCATCAAAAGAACTCATCCAAGCAGAGAACAACAAATCACCTGCAAGATCGACACAATCAAAGAAAATAAAGACACACACCCACCAAATCAAAGAATACCCTCTCTCACTAGAACACGAAAAGGGAGCACATAAAAGAATATCTAGCCATAGCAACAAGCCTATCAGAAATCTACCCAAAGGAATGAAACAAACACCAAACCTCCACATGCTTTGGCAAGATATGACACCAAAAAACTCCAAAGAACAGTCCACCCACAATAAACACATACATACAATATTAGAAAATACAATTTGATAGCCACACATGAGACGGACCACATACTCCAGTTGAGCTAGTCAATCCTACCCAACTTGGCCATGTTCTTAATCCAATTAAATGTGCACAAATTAATATCATCCACCAACAACATAATAACCCTTCTCTCGTTTCTGTAGACATTTTCATTTCTAGCTTTCCAAATCACCCATATAGTTGAGTACACAAGAGACAATTTCACATTGTGCATTCTTCTATCAACCCCTTTCGGTTTTAACATATCCATTAAGTCAATACAAAAGGAAAGCGCATTTTGAATAGTAGTAGACCACTCAACCAGCCAACACCACACTTTCGAAGCCACACAACAGGAAAAGAAAAGATGATCAAGGCTCTCTTCATTGGATCGACATAAAGGACAAAGACTTGAGACCACATTAATCTCACGCTTTACCAAATTCACAAATGTCAGAATCCTATTCCTAATCATTCTCCACATACAACAATTGATTTTAAGAGGAATCCAATTTACCCAATTGAAAGAATTCTCAGATACCTCCTTACCCTTATTAATAAGAAGTCTAATTGCCTTTATCGAGAAATTAGCTCCTCCATCACCAATCCACAACCATTTGTCCAGCCCTCCAGTAGGCTTAAAATAATTAATCAAGTTTAATAAATCCAAAGTTTGATTTGATTCGATACCTCTCCTTAACTGTCTTGAGCAACTCCACAACCATCTCACATCCTCCTCAGTGGAATTTTCCACTTTATCAACGAGTAAACAATCTTTATTTAACTCCACCACGTACAAATTTGGGAATAAGTCTTTTAGGGGCACATTACTACACCATGTATATTTCCAGAAAAAAGTTTTATCACCTTTTCCAACCACCATGTTAAATAAGTCCGACATATAAATGCCTCTTTCTTCTAAATCCATCTAATTAAATTTGAGAAATGCTCAACCAAACACCCTTTATATATTTCTTGGCAATAGGATTATCATCAAAAAGCTTTAATTTATGAATGACTTTAATGCAAGAGAACAAAAAAGAGTTGCTTCCATTTTTCAAACGCTAGCACCATTTGACAAACAAAGATAAGTTAGCGGACTCGAGACAACCAACACCAAGGCCACCCGCTTTTTTAGGCATGACAACCACCTCCCAAGCAATCCAATTTATCTTTTTCTTCTCATCATATCCACCCCAAAGAGATCTTCTCCTTATACCTTCAAGCAAATTAATAATCTTTCTTGGAGCTCTAAAAAGAGAAATAATACAAGGGCAAACTATTAAGAACCGAATTAACTAGGGCAAGACGACCGCTGAAAGATAAGATTTTCGCCTTCCATTTAGACAACCGCTTTTTAAATTTATCCACCATTAGAGCCCAATTTTAGCCAACTTCATATTTGCCCCAACCGGAAGCCCAAGATAAATAAACGGAAAGGAAGTGGGCTGATAATTAAGAATGCTAGCAAGCCTATGAACCTCCAAACCATCAACACCCACTCCAAAACTTTGCTTTTATTCAGATTCATTTTGAACCCTGAAGCAAGAAAAAAACATCTCAGTAACCTATTGAGATTTACAAAGTTAATTTCCGACCATTCACCCACAAAAACTACATCGTCATCATACATAAGATGAGAGATGGGTACGTCATTGCTATCAAAAGAGAGACCACAAAAGTAATGAAGCTCACAATCCACTTCCATAGAAACATGGAGCTCTTCCATTGCAATTATAAAAAGAAAGGGGGCTAACAGATCTCCTTATCTTACCCCTATACTAATATCGAACTCCTTAGTAGGTGCCCCATTAACCAAAATCGACGCCCTGCTAGAGGAAAGACAACCCCTAATTCATTTTCTCCACTTTCACCCAAAGTTCATTTGCTCCATAACCGAATCTAAAAACTCCCAACTCAATGAATCAAAAACCTTATTGAAATCAACTTTAAAGATTAAAACTTTTTTTTTTCCACCTATTGGACCACAAGCAAATTTTATTAAGTAAAAGAGGTTCATCAAGAATACTCCTACTACCAACGTAAGCCGATTGCTCCGCACTAATCATCTTGTCCAAAATATTTTTAAGTCTATTGGCAAGACCCTTGGAGATAATCTTATACAAACAACCCACAAGATTCACCTGGTTAATAGTCTTTTAAATAAATGATCATTTATCTTAGAAATTAAAGATATAAATGAAGAATTAAAATTTCCCTCCAAAAAACCTGAAGCTTCAAAATCGTTAACAAACATAACATCACCTTTAATTAGATCCCAAAAATGTTTCAAAAATTTGAAAGTAATTAGATCCCAAGGTCTATACTTAATGGGCGAAATTATTGATACCTCGTAAAAAAAACAACATCATCATCGTTTAGAAATGCATAGAGATGGAATAACCAATGATTTTATATAAATAATGAGAAAAAGATAACACAAAGCTTTCATAGCTCAGTTGGTTAGAGCACCCGTTTAGTAAGCGGGAGGTCTTGAGTTCGACTCTCAATGAAAGCACTTTTTGTTCAATTCTTATAAGTGATCCCTAAATACACATGTAATCATGACGTGTAGGTTACAGGTTACTACCTTTTTTCATTTGAATCAAACAACATGTTTTGAGTGTCTATACATAACCAATACATTAATCATGTTAGACCAATTTTAACCTTAAGTATATCATCAAATACTTTATGTCATGTAACCAAAATAACCTTTGAACCTAGATTATTTAGGTCATAATGTTATATACGTATTACCATAGTATCAAGCCACACACTTTAGCCTATATTATGCCTCATACTCCAATTTGTTATTGACATGAACAATTATGTCTAGTTTTGAACATACTTAAAAAAACCATAAAAAAGTTAGGAAGCGTAAGAATTTACCATTCAAAATATATATTAAACTATATATAGCAGATGATGACGTTGAAGACAGGGTGTTAGGGGTGGATTTCACCATTTGAGAGATAGTGAAAGTGTATTCACAGATCATATGGGGTAGGGAAATTTGAAGTGCACCCTCAGTTGTTTCTTTTGTGTTATTGTGATGCTAGAGGGTAGAAAATGACTCAATGACTCAATGGCATTGCGGATGACTCAATGATTCAATGCTTCTTATTATTCATTCTAATATTTAAGTTAATTTAAAATGTGCTTTCTCTTTAAGCATTATATGGGGAATTTTTCCAATAAGCCTAGGACGACGACTAGTTGTCGTAGAGAGTTGTTATGAAAAAAAAAACATTTGAATTTTTCAATCAAGCTCTTTATTTAAATGATAAATTAGTAATTAAAATTATTTACTTTTTCAAAAGCAAGATGTGTATACAAAAACACCATGTCGCCGTGGTGTTGTTTTTATAAACCGGAGCGAAAAAAATTGATGGGAAAAATTCTCATCTACCTACAATAACACGACATGTCTACGTTGAAAATTGAATTTTCAAAATTTATATAAAAAATTTAAACGATCAGTACAAATAGTTTCTTGTAATATTTCTCCATAACCATAAAATTGTAAAAAGTAAAAAGTGATAAGCAAACTATATCAAATTCCCGTCTGGACATCTTTTTTCTAACATGACACATAGCGAACTTACCTCACATAACAAGAGTGATGAGCGAGGACCTATTAGTGGACACACGGATACCCATTGGTAGTGTTTGCCCTTGAAGATATGTATGTACGTATCTAATCCTTCATTGTTTTAATAAAAGAATGGTTTTAATCTCCATTTGACATGTGTTACTTTAATACAACTTCTCATTAATATTATGCCACATGTCAAAGAGATATATTAGGCAACACTTCAAAATTCAAATTATTTTTTCTACTTATATGTTATGTTTGAAGTTATAATAACTTTAAAAATTTTGTATATCTCTGATTTATTTAAAATAATTGACAAATAGTTTTTGAATTTTTACTATGAAAATTTATTTTTTTTTATAACAGTGGTTCCCACAGGTTATAAACTAGTTAATGAATATATACTTAAAACTTTTCTGTTTTTGTGCTATTTTTTGTTCTTTTAATCCGTCATAAAAACAAATATATTATAATTGCATATACTGTAATAAAAAAACTAAATTAAAAAAAAAACACATAAAATTATAATAGAAAACTATAGATTGCGTAGCCCCGTTCCGCAGGGGACGCAAGCAACGGTTGATGTGTTTTTGTTGTTCTTTTGAAACTTTCATGATTCTACAAATCGTCCAGATGGGGATGAAGAAAAGAAGAGGTCCAATAGAGAAGGAAAAGCATGTCTAAGGAAGCACTAAAAATTTAAAAAAAAAAATAAAGATAGACGGCATTATCAACACACAAACTAAAAATATTAAAATGTGATGGTAAAATCGTGAACTTCCTAAACAATATTGTTGTTAAGAACTTTTTCATTTAATATATATAATAATGTGATGTGATTTGGTGTATGTCACAACAAAACATGTAATCCCATCATAAGCAGGTGGTTTTGGATCCATCCCTTTGGTTCTTTAGGTTTTGCATGTGCAATGAATTAGGGCTATACATTCCAATCTATTGTTACTATACTAAAGTACCGAAATGACATCTCAAGCATCTCATTTCCTTGCCATCCATCCTAATATATAATTAGAAATTATTCACATCAATTTTCGACATTTATTTTACATCATACTCTTTACGCTTTCTTTAAATCTTAACCTCTGATTAGAATCTTCACAAGAACGCAAGCATTTAAAGTAGTGTATGGTTTACGACATTATCTTGTCTCATATAATTTAATACACAAAAGACCACCTTCAACCTGTTATTTCATTAAAAGCAACCGTGAGTAGCTTGGGCTCAGATTCGGCAAGACTTTATTCTACAAACAATTAAACATCTTTCGTACACATCGATTCCTTAAAAGAATTCCCATTTCTATCTCATCCAAAGGACTAGAACTTTAATATTTTTACTTAATGCATTTAGGTAAATTATATTCGAGTATTTTTTATTTTTATTTTGTAACTTACATAATAGATAAATTAGTAGAGAAACTCAGAAAATGATATTTTCCACAATAAATTCTTATATTGTAAAACTGTGCTCTCATTTTTTTCTTCTATTTTGGGAGAGTGACATCATTTTATCAAATATTTTTTGAAAATTTAGTATCCAAACAACATTTTATCTAGATAATACTAATTAATGAAGAAAAAAAACTAGATGAAGTTTGGCCGTATGATTAAAATTCACATGTCTATGTTATGGTTGCTAGGTTTAAACACTAATGTTCTAGGGTTTCCATTAGAAAAATGCATAGTTGACACAAAATTCATTTGGAAAACATTTCAAATGTTTACACAATCAATATAGTCTTCATCTCATGATGCTTGACCTTAGATTATTTTTGTTTGAGAAATAGGATCACAATATCAAAATAACTTGGGTACGTGTATTGAAAATATTTTTCAAAATCGGAAATTTCAACGCTATTTTCTAAGGTATCATGGATTCATATTTGAGATAATCCAATAAACACTTTCAAAAAGCTAATTTGTGACAAGTAACTTTGTATATGAGAAGAAAGAGAAGAAATATACAAAACTAAAAAATTAAGAATATATACATCATAAATTATTTTTGCTTTTTAGTGATGAAAATTAGTATCTATTGGGAATAAGCACAATAGTTTGGTTTTGGTAGGACCGTCGTCGGGGGCTCTTCCCCTTAGGCATCGTCAGAGGAAATGCCCCTTAGAGTACTGCCAATGATGGTCCCATTGGAACCCTACAAAGGGATTGCCCCCACACATCCATGTTCTTGATGCCACTTTGTTTATCCGAATGTGCATTATGTACCTTCTGGCCCATATTATTGCTAAAGTTGTACCCGACTTGTCTAGCGTCGTTGATTTGTAACACCTATTTTTCGAGTATGTTTTTAATTGCTAATTTATAGATTTTAAGGAAAAAGGAAGGATGGTTTTGGGCGGGAAAGGACTTAACAGCACGACCAGATGTGTTGTATGTGACGCGAAGGGAGCATTTTTTTACGGCGCGACCAAGTGTGCTTCGTGGCGTGTCGCTGCAATATTGTATAACCCTAAATCTTGGGTTTTGGACACTATTTAAAGGCACTAACCCCTATGATTTTCTCTCATGTTGATTACAAACTTCCAAAAACCCTAGAAGCATGAAACCCTAGTCTCCTTTCATTAATTCAAGTGTCTTGATGTCATTATAGAGAAAGCTCGAAGGAGAAACAAATGTTCTTGGTGCAAAGGAAGAAAGATCCATATAGAATTGACCTTCTTGTTAATAAATCTTTCTCTATAAGTGATAAAGCTTGCATCTTTATGGACTTTTAGTTCAAGATTTTTTGTTTTGGTCATTGTTCATCCCTTTCAGTATGTTATTCAATGGAGTTTGTAAACTCCAGGTTTGTGAGTTGTTTGGATGACTTTGTTGGAATTATCGAGATTAAAATAGTGCAAGCTTAAGATCTCTTTGATCCGTGCAAGAAAGTCCTATGCTCTTTGAGGATGACTTTGGTCCTTTTTAATATGTTATTCGGGGTTTTCTACTCCAAGACTATCAAATAAGGATCAACAGGTGAAAGTATCGGAGGGTAGGACCATTTTGGTGTATAGTCGTTCTGAAATCCAGCAACCCAAGCTATAGTTCAAACTAGACACATAGCTCGTAAGTAGTCGAGAAGTAGTGTAATTAATAATAATACTTTTTAGGCCTATGGGTTAAGCCTAATTAGAGTGTAGCTCTATATTATAGTTGTATTTCCTAAGAAATTACTAGTTCGCTATAATCTGAAGCTCTGATACCAATCTATCACACCCCCAGCCGGTGGCAGAAACGTCGGGTTGTGCGACGTTAGAATGTTGGATTTCAGGCCACAAACATACATTGAATAACACAATGATATATCATACAATGTCAATTTTTATTTATCAAATAAAATAGGTTACAAAGTTGTTCAAGGTACATATAGTTCACTAAGGCAAAGTACAAAAGTAAAGCGTATAGACTTCGAGTTGTATCACCGAGGTTACCTCTCTCCTCCTCCAGGTTCATTCTCCTGATAATACATGTGGTTTTGAAAGGTCAACATAATGTTGGTGAGTTCACAGGTTTTATTGTTATAAAATGTGTTGCAATTTGTTGGTTATCTTGAACTTGTTTTTTCAAGTTTGGGTTTACTATCACTATTTGTTTTAGGGAGTTTCCTAATAGTGGTTTATGATAATTAGTTTATCTTAGTTATTCTTGTAACAACCCGACTCCCAGGTACAAGTTTTAAGCATTATACGACATATTTATGGACCTACTCGACGAGTTGGTTGCCCCCAACTCATCGTATAGAGGAGGGCTAGCCCGCGTGGATTTCTTATGTAGCTGATGGCGGAGATGTTGGATTAGGTGTTTAAGCCTATAACTATATTTGGTATGTACTTGAACCGGCTATAGCATGGTCCTCTTGGGTTGCCTTCACCAGAGCAACTTGACTGGATGAATAATGGAGAAAGAGTAATTATGGTTTATTAATATATTATTTGAATAATATATTAAAGAAGAAATCATATTGTTTAATTAACATTGGTCAAGAATTAATTTTGTGGTCAAAAGAGGTTAACTGAATTAAAGGGACCGAACTTGTAATTATAAGATAATTGCGTAATGGGCTGAGGAACCCTTGGAAAAGGGTTGAACGAAATCTTATGGGAGCCCATAAGGATTTCGTCCAAGGGCTAGGTTCTGGAAGATTATTGTGGGCTGTTAGAGCCTAAATAACCAGATGAGGTCTTTGACTGAAACCCTAATTCTTCAGCTATATAAGGACACCCTTGGCATGCAATTTTCGGCTACCACAACCCTAGAAGGATTCAAGAGCCAAAAATTACCTCTCTCCTCTCTCTCTAAGATTCTCCAATTGTTTTGGTGTTTGTGATTCATTAGAGGCATCGCATTTAAGGCGGTAGGTTCTCAAAAGCTCAAGATCTTCAAGCTACAATCAAAGGTAACAATCTTACTAGTTTGTTATGTTGATTTTGATTTTGATATGCTAGATCTAGGGTTTGAGAGCTTTGGATGATTAGAAAAACCTAGATCCAAAGCTTTAGGGTTTGGATGTGCACCATAGGATTGATGTTTTGCTAATAACCCAATAGTGGTATCAGAGCCTAGGTCGTTTTTCTTTTGTATTTGATGCATTGTTAAAATTATTCAAAGCTGAAAATCGAAAAATCTTGCTTCTGTTTGATGAACCCGTCGAGTCACCTGATGAACTCGACGAGTCAGTACAACTCGACGAGTCCATTCTCTGACTTAGCGAGTCAGGCAGTATGGTGATTGATTTTTCGGGATTTTGACTGACATTGAATTAGGATAATTACCAAAAATATTTTTGGCTGTTAAAATCCGATTTTTTCAATAAGGTATGGATTATCCTAATGCAATTCAAAGATAATTGTCATAAATAAGATAATTACTTGTTTTATATGATAAAGATTAATTATTTGTATTTTGATTTGAATGATCTTGTCAAGAAAATAGATTAGGTCAAATTATGTGATAAATATTAATAATATGATTAATTAATTGTTTTTCAAATTTGTTCTAAAAGATGTTTTGAAAAATTTCAAAACTTGCCCTCAAGTTTTGGGATATAAATTTTAATTAAAATTTTTAATTTTGAAATATTTAAATTCCAAACCCTAGAATTTTACAAGTTTAAAATTCAACCCTTATATTATTATAATATTATAAGATTAATAATTATATATATGTATAAGACAAAGCTAGTCTTACTGTTAGTAGGCCTCATTCACGAAGCCGATCTATAAGGGGGTATAAGGTTGCTGCCTATAAAATGACAGTTTAATGGGTGTCCACTCTCATCCACCGCTTCCTTGGTTGGTGGAGGGTCGTTAGCCGAACGGGTAGGATATGGTAACTAATTACTCATTAAAAGTATAATGATTAATAAAGTTACTAAATGTTTTTATAAAAAATTCTCAATCTTAGTTACTTTAGGAAAAATGTGAAATGATGCTATTCCATGAAATTACACTTTGCACCATGCCAAGTCGTTAGTGGAGCGTGCATGGATAACCGACACACTAATTTGGGACTAGCAATGGTGGCAAAGAGTGGCTCGATGTTTATCATAGATCCATGGAGCGTGTGTGGTTAACCGACACATTAATTAGGTGATAAATGACATCGAGAGCACCAAGTACATTTGCATGGTTATTCACACCTTGTTTGTGATCATCGGTATCCCAGTCACAAACTTCAAGGACATATCGAGATTTAAACATGCCATTGAAAAGTTCAATGAATCTCAAAAGATATAGGAATTTCAAAAACATTTAAAACTTAATTATCTTTTTCGTTTTTCATGGTGGAAATTGGTAAATCGTCATTTACCTACCTTCAAATTATTTTGCAATTAGATTACGACATCCCTCTTCTGAATTGTAAATAATTGTGTTGGGTCCTAGCCCTAATTTCTCATTTGGGTGTTTAATTGGGGATTCTTATCTAATCTAAACTTTGTTCCTTTTCTATTTTAGATGTCTACTTCGAACAACAACAACGCTTCGGGCTTGACCCCTTCCGGCTCATTCTCACTCATGAACTTGTGTGAGAGGGTGATATTCGATGGGTCCAACTTTAATGATTAGATCTGCAACATTCGCATGGTCACCCATTACGAGGACAAAGAGTATGTTCTCGACAAGGAGCTGAAGGAGGTCAATGTGAACACTACCACTCCCGAAGAAATTGTTGCTTACGAAACTCATGAGCGAGATGTTACGAAGGTTCATTGCATCATTCTCGCAACAATGACTGCTGAACTCCAAAGGTCCTACGAGGACTACTATTCCTACGAGATGCACCAATATATGATGGAAAGGTACCATCAAAGTGCTAGGCAGGAACGGTATGAGATCATCGTTGTGATGATCACTACAAAAATGAAGGATGGAGAGTCCATCACGGCCCACTTGCAGAAAATGCATAGATACGTGGATCACTTGCTGAAGTTAAATGTTAACTTCGATGAGGAGCTGGCCATAGATATTATTCTACACTCCTTACCTCCTTGCCACGACCAATTTCGTATGACCTACCACATGAACAAGGAGGAGGCCACTCTAAGCAAGCTTCAAGGCCTGCTAAGGACTGTTGAGAGTAGTCTGAAAGGAAAATCTATCGCATCTACTCCTAGTACTGCTACCCCTGTCTTGGTTATTGGGCAAGGAAAAGGAAAGAAGAAGAAGGCTCCTTTTAAGAGCCACAAGGGAAAGTCTCATGATGGTACCTCTTATAGTGGAAACAAAGTTGGTCCTGCTGCTTCCTTTTCCAACCTAAAGGAAGCAGAGTGCTACTACTGCCACGAGAAAAGGGCATTAGAAACGAAGTTTCCCGAAGTACCTGCATGACATCAAGGATGGGAAGATAAAGCCCACCTTTGCAGGTATTTATACTATTCAATCTCATA
The DNA here is from genome assembly GCF_051521515.1 of Lactuca serriola. Classification (NCBI taxonomy): domain Eukaryota; kingdom Viridiplantae; phylum Streptophyta; class Magnoliopsida; order Asterales; family Asteraceae; genus Lactuca; species Lactuca serriola. The sequence goes on along the minus strand of NC_136412.1, from coordinate 20,436,058 downwards.
ACTCATCACATGTTATGTCTTGGGTCCTCGATACAGGATGTGGTTTTCACATTTGTTCTGATTTGCAGGGTCTAAGAAGAAGTAGGGAAGTGGAGCATGGGAAGATAAACTTGATCGTGGGTAATAGGAAAGCGTCGCCTATCACCAAGTTGGAGTTTAGTCTTTAGTGCTTAGTAGTGGGTTAGGTCTAGATTTGAATAATTGTTGCTATTCGTCAGAAATGACACGAAACATTATTATTTTTCATGGTTTGTATAAACAATGTTTTATATTTTCGTTTAATAATGAAAATGTTTCTATTAATGCTTTCTTTAATGGTACTTTCTATTTTGAAGCATTGCCTTGTAATGGTATATATGAAATTGTAATGGTTGTAGACAACTTAGGAAATGATGTATTGCATATTGATTCTTCCAATGGTTTGGATAAAGCATGCTTGTGGCATTGTCGTCTTGGACATGTCAACAAGAAGCACATAGCCCAACTCCAAAAGGATGGAGTGTTGGAGTCATTGGACCTTAGGGATGATGACACGTGCGAGTCTTGTTTACTTGGAAAGATAACCATGTCACCCTTCACTGGTAATTGTGAAAGGGGTGAGGGTTTATTGGATCTCATATATACCGATGTATGTGGGTCCTTTAGATCCACCCCAAGGGATGCGAACTGCTTCTTTGTGACTTTCACCGATGATTATAGTAGATATGGGTATATCTACTTAATCAAGCACAAGTCAGAAACCTTTGAAAAATTCAAAGAGTTTAAGCAAGAAGTGGAGAATCAGTTGGGCAGGAAAATTAAGATGCTCCGATACGATCGAGGTGGTGAGTACCTTAGTATTGAATTCCATGACTACCTCAAGGAATGCAAAATTGTTTCGCAATTGACACCACACAGGACGCCACAGTTAAATGGTGTAGCTGAGCGGCGCAATCGAATCTTGGTGGACATGGTTCGTTCTATGATGAGCCGAGCTTCGTTACCTATCTCATTCTAGGGGTATGCCTTAGAGACTACAACCCATATCCTTAATCTAGTTCCGACTAAGAAGGTTGCCAAAACACCTCACGAGATGTGGACAGGGAAAGCTCCCTCGTTGGCACACATCAAGGTTTGGGGTTGCAAGGCTTTCGTAAGACGAGAGACTCACGACAATCTCGAGCCTCATAGTGAGCGGTGTATTTTCATCGGCTATCTGTAGAAGTCCTTTGGATATCTCTTCTATATACCGAGTGACAATGTTGTCTTCGTTTCGAGGAGATGGGTTTTCTGAGAGCGAGAACTCATATGCCAAGAGGACAGTGGGAGGCAAATTGATCTTGAAGAGTTTCAAGAATAAAGCGATGAAGGAACCTCTAACACTGGCTCAGCCCGAGGAGGAAACTCCTGTTGAACCGATTTACGAATCCTTACCTCTTAGACGTTCCAGTAGAGTTAGTGTTCCACCCGTATTATATGGATTCTATATAATTGTTGAGGGTGATACGTTTATTAGTGATAGTACACTAATAAATTTGGATGAACCTAATAACTACAAGGAAGCCATGGCAGGCCCAGAGTCTACGAAATGGAAAGAAGCTATGGACAATGAGATTCAGTCCATGTATGACAATCAAGTTTGGAACTTGGCTGACAATGTACCGGGTCATAAGATGGTCGGGTGCAAATGGATCTTCAAGAAGAAGACCGATATAGATGGGAAAGTACACATGTATAAGGCATGATTGGTTGCGAAGAGCTTTACTCAAACTCCCGGAGTTGACTATGATGAGACCTTCTCACCAGTTGCGAAGATTAAATCTATAAGGGTTGTGCTAGCCATAGTTACATTTCATGATTATGAAATATGGCAGATGGATGTCAAAACCGCTTTACTTAATGGGAAGTTGGCTGAGGATGTTTACATGAGTCAGCCAGAGGGTTTTGTCACTGCAGAGCACCCTAATAGAGTGTGTAAGCTTGAGAAATCCATTTATGGATTGAAACAAGCGTCTCGCAGATTGAATCTTTGTTTCGATGAGAAAGTCAAAGAGTTTGGTTTCTCAAGAAGCGAGGATGATTCTTGTGTATATGTCAAAGCCAATTAGAGTATAGTTAGCTTTCTCTTTTTGTATGTGGACGACATACTGCTCATAGGAAACGACGTCTCAACCTTGCAGGAGGTTAAGTCCTGGCTTGGGAAATGCTTCGCTATGAAGGACCTCATAGAAGCTGCTAATATTCTTGGGATAAGAATATTGAGAAATATGAGTAAAAGACAAATAGGACTTAGTCAAAGTACTTACTTGGACAAAGTGTCAAAATATTTTAGCATGGAGAATGCCAAGAAAGGGGGGTTACCAATCCAAAGCAATACCAAGTTGAGTAAGACTCAAAGCCCGAGTACTGATGCCGAGATAGCAGAGATGAGCAGAGTACCTTATGCTTCCGCAGTTGGCTCAATCATGTATGCCATGACATGTACTTGCCCTGATGTGGCCTTCGCTTTGAGCATGGTCAACAGATATCAAGGAACCCTAGTAGAGCACACTGGACCGCAGTGAAGAATATTCTCAAGTACCTTCTGAGGACTAAGGAATGGTTTCTTATCCTTGGTGAGATTGATGACTTGTGAATGCGAGGGTATAGTGACGCTAGTTTTCAGAATGACATGGATAATTTCCGCTCGCAATCGGGATGGGTCTTTACCCTAAATGGAGGAGCAGTGACTTGGAAAAGTTTCAAGCAGGAGACCGTAGCTGATTCAACGTGCGAATCAGAGTATATAGCAGTGAGCGAAGCGTCAAAGGAGGTGATATGGCTAAAGAACTTCATCGGAGACCTTGGACTTGTACCGACTATAAAGGAGCCTCTGGAGATTTTCTGCGATAATGAAGGTGTGGTTGGCTTAACCTAGGAACCGAAGGATCATGGCAGATCCAAACATATCGACAGGAAATATCATTTCATTAGACATCGGGTAGAAGAGGGATTCCTCGTGGTAAAGAAGGTATCATCAGAAGAGAACCCAGCAGATCCCCTTACGAAGGGACCGAGTAGGGTTAAACACTTGCAGCACGCTCGGAGCATTGGGCTGAAGGACGATATTAGTTTTAGTGATTAGATAGCCTTAGAAATTGTAATTGACATTTTGATGATTAAATAAAGGTGCTTTGTTTATAAGTAATGTTACTTTCTTATGTCAATTATTTACTATTGTTTCACTTTGCATGTTTTGACTTCCTAAATAATAATATTATTTAAACTATCCATAGTCGATCATACGTTGGAAGTAAGTATGAAAGCAGACTGTCATGAATTGGCTTGTAGATTGTCTAAGTGTTTAGACATAGCAAAAGTTTGCAGCAACATTCATGAGTGCTTATGAAATATGAATTGAGTATTGGATTAAACCCACACTCACATGAATCTCTTCATTGAATTTAATCACGAGTGATTGTGAGATGATAATATCCTATAGTATTTAAACCTAGATATATGAGTTGTTGTTTACGAGTCGGTGGTGCATTAATAATACGTAAACGCATCAGTAACTTGATGTTATAAAACGCATTGTTGTGTACGATTTGATGAGTAAATAGTACAAGCATATAAGTCGAAGTTTATCTGTTCCTTTTATCCTACGAGGCTAAAATCGATATCTTGGGCCCCTCGATGATTTGGATTGACTTATGTGTCGAGCCCGGTCAGGACTAAATTGATGTGTTCAATTAAGTTCTATGTCAGACAAATCAAAGATCGAGAAACAAACTGTTTGACAATAAGTATGACTATGTTCCATGTAATTGTCCACACAATATCTTGAGAACGGATGACTATACGATCCCTTATCTAAAGGACGTGTCAGAGTTCGAAAACGAATTTTGAGAGCTACGATTGCTAATCAGATTTTGAAGTCGCACTTGCATTTATGGTTATTAGACTTATCCAAGTGGGAGACTGTTGGATTAAGTCTCCTACCTATATTTAGTATGTAGTTGACCCGGTTGTAACATGGTCCTTTTAGGTTGCCTTCACCAGAGCAACTTGACTGGATGAATAATGGAGAAAGAGGTTATTATGGTTTATTAATATATTATTTGGATAATATTAAAGGATAAATCATATTATTTAATTAACATTGGTCAAGAATTAATTTTGTGGTCAAAAGAGGTTAATTGAATTAAAGGGACTGAACTTGTAATTATAAGAAAATTGCATAATGGGCTGAGTAACCCTTAGAAAGGGGTTGGACGAAATCTTATAGGAGCCTATAAGGATTTTGTCCAAAGGCTAGGTTCTGGAAGATACTTGTGGGCTGCTTAGAGCCTAAGCAACCGGATGAGGTCTTTGACTGAAACCCTAATTCTTAAGCTATATAAGGACACCCTTGGCATCCAATTTTCGGTTACCGTAACCCTAGAAGGATTCAAGAGTCGAAAATTACCTATCCCATCTCTCTCTCTAAGATTCTCCAAGTGTTTTGGTGTTTGTGATTCATTAGAGGCATCACATTTGAGGTGCTAGGTTCTCAAAAACGCAAGATCTTCAAGCTACAATGAAAGGTAACATTCTTACTAGTTTATTTATGTTGAATTCGATTTTGATATGCTAGATCTAGGGTTTGAGTGCTTTGGATGATTATTTCATGTACAAATAGAAAATCTAGATCCAAAGCTTTAGGGTTTGCATGTGCATCGTACGATTAATGTTTTACTAATAACCCAACATGAGAGTAGGTAGGAGAGTTACCCTAGGGTAAGCCTAGGATGAGATTAATGCAGCGAGTAGTAGTAGTGAAAGGGACTTGGTGAAGTCAAGGTAATCCTTGAGGAAAGTACAGATAGATGTGGAAGGTAGTATGAACCCGTACTACTGAAAGCAAAGGATCCGTACTCGAGTCAAGGAGGGCTGAGATAGAACCAGGGAACTTGTAGAGTGTGTGATACCTCTCAGAGTTATGTATGACCTTGACGATTATGTGTTTAGTTTCAGAATGGTGGTGACACGTCACCGAGCAGGAGGTTCAGGGTCTGAGTCAGGATCAGGTTCAGGTTCGGGTGCAGGTTCCGAGTCGGTTGATGACAGACTATGCAAGTTCATTGCGTCCGAGATTACGAGAGGCATCCTTGAGGCGATCCCTGTGATTTTCGAGTCGATAAAGGAAGGGATCATCGAGTTGATGGAGGAGCGTCTCAGGGCATTCAGGAATGACATGGCATTTGGCCAGACAGGGACGTGCACACTCTCCTTCAAGGATTTCAGGGGATGTGGTGCGCCAGACTTTCACGGGGTGAAGGACCCCATTGTTTCGAGGATATGGATTGCAGACATCGAGTCTGCATAGTTGACGAGCTTTTACCCTGAGGGGTCAAAGGTCTGGTATGTTGCAGGGTGTTTGTGTTGGGGTTTGAGCATTCTAACACTCCTATGGTTTACATGCAACCCTATAAACCTTGGATCTATGTTTTCTCTATTATACATGCAAATATTAAATATTCCAAGGTTTCATCCTAACTAGCATATTATGAAGCACCTATACTACAAAGTTCTAGTTAGATGACATACCTTTTGATGTAGCTTGAGGTCTTTAAGCTTTAAGAGCTTAGCCCCAATAGTGTGGAAGCCTCAAGTGGAATCACAAATCACCAAAACACCTTTGAACAACTTGAGCAAATATGTATGCACACTAAAATCGGCCCACTCTTATGTCCTCACACACTAGTGCCATTTCTTGTGCCAAAGGCCTCTTTATATAGTATGGAGGATTAGGGTTACACCCTAATACCCATGACCTTTCATTTCATAGGATCCATGGGTTAAAACTCCATGGACTATCCATGATAGCTTAGCCCAACCTAAATGAACTTGGCCCATTCCATATATATATATATATATATATATATATATATATATATATATATATATATATATATATATAAGAGTCCATATTTAATTAGTTCCTTTTTGATCACTTAATTAATTCTAAATTAATTCTTATTCAATACTAATTAAATAATATGATTCCATATTAATATATTAGAACTTATAATATATTAATATAATCATAAATATACTATTCTCAAAAGACTATCCATATAAATTGTGCCGGTGAAGTGCAACCCAAATGGACCATATCGGGTCGGGTCAAATACATACCAAATATAGTTATGGACTTAGACATTAATCCAACAGTCTCCCACTTGGATAAGTCTAAAACTATTATTGAGTATGACTTCAAACCTAACTGGCAATCGTAGCTCTTAAAGTCGCTGTCGAACTCTGACTTTGTCAATGAACTATGACCTTTTTCAATGACTTGTCCATTAGATAAGGGATCATATATTCCTCCATTCTAGATATCATATGGACTGAGACATGGATTATAATCATTCTCTCAGTCTATTTGTTGTTTCCCGATTTACAATTTATGACGACAGACTGATTGAACAAATCAAATCAGTCCTGGCTTGGCCAAGCACTCACATGTGTCATCGCTAAATCATCGAGGGGCCCACAGATATCGCTTTTACCCCGAAGGTAAAAGGAATGGATAAAATTTGACTCATATGGCTTGTTCTACTACTTGTTGAATCATACACAAAGACACGTTTTATAACATCGAGTTACCGAATGCGTTTTCGTGCAATTAATGTACAACCAACTCATAGTAACAACTCATATCTCTAGGTTTGAAGAATATAAGATATTATCGTCTCTTGATCACTCGTGATAAAATCCATGAAGTGATTCAAACGAGCGCAGGTTGAATCCAATACTCAGAACTTATGAGCACTCATGAGTGTTGTAGCACAACTTTGTCCACCAACTTGGACCTCTACAAGTCAACCCATGACAGTCTTGATTCATATCTACTTCCAACATATGACCGACTGTGGATGGTTTGAATAACTTAGTCATTCCGGAAGAATAACCTAGTTATTATGGAAGTCAAAACATGCAAAGTGAAACACAAGAATAAATGAATCAAATATGGTATCAAACTTATGAATATAAATAGAACACTTTTATTTATCACCATACTGATTACTCATTATTCATTGTTTTGGTTTTCTCAACTTTATACTTGAATTAAAAACACTAGTTGTCCCATGCTCCAAGCATGTACACTATGTTTTTCTAAACAATAGCTTTGCCATACACCAAGTATGCACTCTATGTTTATCTATAATCCTTACTTTGTGAACTAGATCGATTGAACATAATTTCAATGATTCTCTTTTTACACTTCCAAATCCTTGTCTTAAATGTAAGAATTCCTAACATTTATCGAAATTTGTTTAGATTTTAAACTTATATGCATTGTTCCTCTTGTAATGATTATGCACAAAGCCACAAAGACTTGGCAACAATCGTTATAGAGTATTCCAATGGAGAGCAATTCCATGGAATCAATGTCTCAAATTTAAAGCGCATTTCTTTGAACATGTGTCTTGCATTAAGTTTCTTTAACCTTACACAAATTGCTTCCACCTATGAAGACAACTCTATATTCCCATTTTGACTACCACTTCTGAACTAGAGTTGCCTCTTTTTAGACTATGTCAATATGGTCCTTCCAATATTAACAATATACTTCCAAATGTCCTTGAGCAACCAATATTTGGTAAACCTTAGATTGTCCCCGAAAATTGCTTAATCACTTTAGTCATATCCAATTCTAGACATTTTCCCCCTTAATGCCCCAAGGCATTTGGAAAATTCAGAAAGGATAAATATTATAGCACATGTAATCGATCTTGTACCCAAAGTAAATTGGACACGATTCATGATGTTTCACATAAAGACATGGTTCTAGACTAGTCTTTTTCCATAATAATTTTGTTTGCCATATTCTCAAAATTTGACTATGAAAAGGGATGCCGTAATCATAATCGAATTTTGAGAACGCAATATATAGAATTTTCTTAAGTTGAACCAATCCAACATGAAATTTATATATATATATATATATATATATATATATATATATATATATATATATATATATATTCTTGACTAAAGGTGATTAAAATCTCAATATAAGCTCTTTAGAATGATTATAAACTCAATCTAAGCTTTTTAGAATTGAAATGAAGTATAATTTTCTCTCCCTTAATTATAGAAAAAAAACTTTTTCAACCCCTGTAACCTCACGAATTGAAACTTTTGTTTTCTATAATTAACATTGCTAACTTGCAATACTTACCATAATTATCATGTCCCACTAGCTTTGACATGTATCCAGAAAATAGCTGGACCTTTAGAAGTCAATACTTTATTGACATTCTTACCAAAGTTTAGATTTCTGATACTAGATTGTTTTGATATGACTTTATCAAAATCATACACCTTATCTTAGATAGATCACAGGTGTGTCTAAACAATTTCAGAACTATGAAAAGGGATGCCGTAATCATAGTCTCAATTGTTTAGACCTTTGCCATTTCTCATAAGTCCATGTTAGTGTGCCGGTTAACCACGCACGCTCCACTAACGACTTTGAGAACTGCAAATATCACAATTGCTATCTACTTAAAATCTAGTTAGTGAAAGAATTTCCTCACCATCATTTTCATGAATTGGAGAGAAACCTTATGACACTTAGATTTTATGGTGTATGTGTTCTTATCCATGTGAATTTGTCAAACCATAATCACAAGACTAGGTTAGTGATAAATCCTAACTCATATGGATTGAACTTGTGCAATCTTAACTTCTTGCCACCTGGCAGCTCAAGGGCCTGCCAATGCTTCCGAGTATCTATGCAAACAATTGAGAACATGTAGAACTCAAATGTATAGCCAACTTAACTGGAATGGGCACATAAATGTCACCACGATAGGTTACAAACCTCTAGTCGTGTGCTAGTGTCATACTACAGGTTTTTATTCTTGATTAGATCTTGAAATACTTTTAAGGATCTTTAAGACTCCCACTGTGTGACATCCCCATTTTTCACGGCCAGAAAAGACCGATTTTGTTTATGCTTTTTTTTTTTAAAATCAGAGTACTTCTTTTAATAAAAATATTGCGGAATTTGTTCCTAGAAAAACATGATCAAATACGTTATTAAAACATTTTCGAATGAACGTATTTTATTCATTTTAAAACGTTTGGGATGTCATCGTTAATACAGAAACATAAGCATAAACAGAACTTACATTTATTTACACTAGTGATCTACATCTCTTTAAATCTCTCAGTGTAATGTGACTTCATATCAACACCTGTGATATAAATAAACTGAGTGGGTCAGGTTGGGAAACCTGGTGAGCACATAGGGTTTTCAACCCACAATAATATAATTATTATTTTTAAACATCAAACAATCAACCCAATTACCCATTCCCGTTATCCTCACATTACGTCCCTAAAACATCTAACACAAGGGACCTAGTCTAAGGACTATCATTGGAATGGACACTACTGCTAAGGGGATTCCTTGGCAATGAAAGTCCTAAAGGCAACCATGTGGGGGATGGAGTACACCTGGTGAGCACACAGTTCACACAGTTCGAATAAACACACAGTTCGAATAAACACTCAGTTCAAATAAACACCTACAGGTTGCGAGCCTTCTAGTGTTCCACTGGACTGTCTAGAATAGTCCGTGGTCGTCATCTATACTCCGCTAGATGACTGGATCATCAATAACATCTATAATGAGGCCTCTCATTATTTTATTTTATCACACAGCAACTATTACATCTACCCATGTTTTACCCAACATGTTTTGTAGATAGAAAATACATATACAGTTTAAATCATTAAAAACGTGTATAAAATCATTCATCCAGCATAGATAGCAAGTATACAGATAATATGCACACACAACACGTAATTTATATAAAATACTTCATATCTATGTGTAAGCTGAAAGTAACTATGCACTCACTTGAAAGGTGGTGACTCAGCACTCGAGCAGCGCTTCAATACTCTCAAAACAACTTTCCTTCAATAAAACCTAGTACCAATACCCCTAGGGTTTAGTCTAACTGTAACATCCCGAAATATCAAAGAGTAAAGTTGAAGGGCTAAAAGAGTAAATTGGGAAGGGGAACTCGGCGAGTCCATGGGTGGACTCGGCGAGTAGGGTCGCGACTTTGGTCGCGTGTTAAGTGGCCGACTCGGCGAGTCAGCGGATGGACTCGACGAGTAGGCGCTGAATGGAGAAAACCCTATTTCTCGGGGTTGAGCCTTATATAAAGAACATAACATCCTTTCCCCCAGCCTCTCTACTCTCTCTTAAGTCTAGAAACCCTAGTTGTCGTGTGTGAGAGGATCAAAGTGCATTTGGAGGCTTGAAGAAGTGATTGTTGAGGAAATCTTGAAGGTTAGGAGGCTTGGAGCAAGGGGCTTTGCTTAGATTCGGGTTTCATTGCTGTTGGGGCTTCCTTTTGAGGTATTATCTCGTTCTTGGGCTGTTATTCATATAGATGCATCATTTTGGGGTTTATGGGTAAACATATCTTGTGATGTTTTGAGTTTGGAGGTTAGATCTGAGGTTGCTACCTCATATCTGGAATGGAGAAGGGTTAGAGTGCATGAAAGTCCCTGTCCTTGAGTGATTAGTGAAGCCATCATGTCCCAAACCCTAGCCCTAAAGTGTAAAATGCCTAGATCTCTTTGGATTCACGTAAAGTTTGCCACTTTACGTGATGGATGGGTTGTAGGAGGGCAGATCTACGTTTTGGATCAATTGCATGGCCTGGAATGCTTCTGTATGGAATGAGATCGAGAGGCACTCGGCGAGTTGCTTGAAGATAGGCTGGAACTCGGCGAGTTGGAAGAAAAACTCGGAGAGTAGGTTGAAGATAGCCTTGAACTCGGCGAGTTGGAAGAACAACTCGGCGAGTAGGTTGAAGATAGCCTTAGACACGGCGAGTCTGTTCTTGGACTCGGCGAGTCTGGTCGTGAGGTCCGAGTTTCTTCTGGTTGAGCGGTGACTCGGTGAGTCAAGGGACGACTCGGTGAGTTATGTGCGAGTGCACTCAGAGTTGTTGGACTCGGCGAGTCTCGGGGTGACTCGGCGAGTTAGGTCGCGGATTGAAGGAAATTCTGAGCATGGGGACTCGGCGAGTCATCGGGTTGACTCGGCGAGTAGAGTCAGTCAGGGGTTGACTTTGACTTTGACCAAGGGTTGACTAGTTGTCTTCCAGGGGTATTTTGGTTATTATTGAGTTCAGTGCCTTGGTGTTGTTCAGTGGAGGAGTTCGTGTCGGAGTTGGAGCAGCGGGATCTTATCTTTTCAGCCGGCAGTTTCGAGGTGAGTTATCCTCACTATATCAACAGGGTCTAAGGCACCAAGGCCGACCCTTTATCGGATTGAGATCCGGGTATTTGTTATTATGTTATTGCTTTGATATGTTTGCATCCTGGTAGCTAGGATGGTATATGTTAGAGACCTGGTTAAGGTCGGTTCCCTGATATGTAGGGTGATGCTATGCTAGTGACCGGTTAGGTCGGTATCCTGGTTAGGATGATGGTATGTTATGTGATCCGTTTGATCGGCTTGATGACTGTGAATTGTTATATGATTGTATGTTTATGTGCACATGGTTGTTTGGACTGGAGTTGGGTTGAGGCGAGTCCTGCTTTGTGCTGTAGGCCAAGATACCCAGGGCGGACAGGTTGTCCCGAAGGCCCAGCGAGCGGTCCGGATAGGCTGTAGGCCCCAAGAGGGCGGACCAGACGTGCCGAGGCTCGGAGAGTGGACCAGGCCGACTGAAGGCCCGGCGCGGGCGGACCAATCATACTGTAGACTCAGAGAGTGGACCGGGTGGATTGAAGGCCCGGTGCGGGCAGACCAATCACACTGTAGACTCGATGTATATGGCTAGACTCGAAGGGTGGACCAGGTGGACTGTTGGCCGGTGCGGCGGACCAGTCACACAGTAGACCCGAAGTGCATGGGTGTTCTGTGATCGGATATGTTATGGCATGTTATGCGTGTATGGTATATGTGGTTGGTATTTTGGGGATATCTCACTAAGCTTTCGGGGTTACAGTTGTGGTTTAATGTTTTTCAGGTTCTTTAGGAGACCGTGGCAAGGCGAAGGCGTGATCGTACCGCTCCTCATGTTTATGTTGTGATTCTGGGAATAACTTAATTTAATTGTATTGAAAACCTTTATGTAATGATTTAATGAAATCGAGCGGTTTTTGAAAAGTTTAAATTGGTTGAAATTTTTCGGTCGTTACACTGACGATAACCGCGACAAATTAATTAGTCTGACTATTATTATTATTATATAAGCATTAATAACACTCAATATAACTCATAAAAATAGCCCAATTAATTATTTTAAGGAGCTAATAACATTCCTATAATTATTTGGAAGCTATATTAAAAATTACGTAAGCGTAGCTCACTTACGCGAATTTTATCGAAAACCGGAACTTTATTGGAGCAGCATTTTGAAACCGAAAGAATCCTTTTCTCGGGACTCCGGGAGCCTCGGGGCTTCCCTCGGGAGCTAAGGGGTTTATCTAGGGCTTAGGAGTGTCTAGGACTCTTAGAGAGAGAAAGATGTTAGAGAGAGAAGTGAAAAAGGTGTGAAAAATGAAGAACTCTCGGCCCCCTTTTATAGCCTGCGAGGCCTCGGTACGCTGGGCGTACCTCAGACCTACGCTGGGCGTAATGGTTCGGATAAGAGTGCCAGCTAGCTTCGTACGAGCCACGTGTTGGATGAAGACCGGAGCTATGCGGTTGCTTGTGGACCGAGGGGTGTAGCTGTATGTTGGGCGTACCGAGCTTCAGACGATGGGCATAGCGAGGGGCGACGCGTCACTCATCCGAGGCGGGTACTGAGTCAGCGATGGAGGGTCCAGATTGCGCCACGTCATCGATTCCTTATCGGCCTTCACAAATTCCACTCTCGACTTCTAAAAATCATAACTTTCGCATACGAGCTCCGTTTTCGACGTTCTTTATATCCACGCGAAGGTGGGAACGTACTATACGACTTTCGTTTAGACTCCGTCGGATAATTTTGGCTCGATTTTAAATTTTATATTATTAACGGGCCGGGACAGGATTTGGTTCGTTAAATTCTCATAACTTCTTCATCCGACGTCCATTTTCACCCATCTTTTTCTCGTTACGCTACTTTTAATGAGATCTTCGATTCTCGTTTAGGTCGTGTCGGCTAAAAATCGCTCGATCTAATATTCGAATTTCAGGCTGTACACTCCTAATCCGAAACTTCAAAAAAATCATAACTTCTTCATACGAAGTCAGCTTTGGGCGTTCTTTTTATCGATGTTATCAGTTTAACATATTCTACTACTTTCATTTAGATCGCTAAGGCTAAATCTCGCTCTATCGTAAATTCACTATTTACGCTTCCCGGTATCGTGCCGGTTCCGTCGCAAAACTTCGACGAGTCATAACTTCTTTGTTATAACTCGGATTTCGGCGTTCTTTATATGTACGGAAACCTTGTGACATATTCTACAACTTGGTTAAGATTATTTATTCTAAATAATCTTTTGTAGAAAAGTCGTTTTTGACCCCTATTGCCTCTAATTGACTAGCTCGGATTTGCGGGCGTTACAATTATCTCCCCCTTAGGATGATTACGTCCCAGAATCATCAATGAAACAGGGCTCGTATAATGACTCCATATGTCGTCTTTTCATCCTAGGTAGTAATTATAACTTCTATATTCCTTCAAGCCTATCTCTTAGACTTATTGACTGTAAGCAGTGCTTAATCGTGCACCTGCTCTTTATCTCAGGTTAGACTCCAAATTATGACCTATCATCATGTGACGCATGTTTAGACTTAGGTCTCTTAGTGTCAAATTTTAAAACAGACTATGCCTCCCTTCATGTTCTAATGTGATATAATCACACTACCAACTTCTTTAACAACGAGCGCAATACCTCTATTGATCGCTTTGATTTCAATCGTTTGGTTTAAGTCGGACGCTACATCGAACTTGGTTCTCTGAACCACGCAACATACTCATCGTAGTCGGACTCGATTCGATATGACCACTAGAGGCGGAATATCAACAATCTTCTTAGTCATTACCGAAACAATGGTAACGACATACTTGAATAAAACAAAATCAATTACTAGCTTCTTGGTAACCTTGTGACTTTCCCTGATCCAAGTGTGAGTCCTGTGATTCCGGTAGTATAGGCCTCTACTACCTTTCACACCTACTCATACTCGTCCCAAGTATTGTCTCGCAGTTTTCCAAGTTATTATCACAAAAACAAATTTAACACATAAAAATCTGTCCAAACAATCACAAAATTTTCTCTAGATTCTATTAGGACTTCTTCCATGCGTATCTTCAATCATCAATTATGCTTCAGCTCGGTGGAAATGCCTTACGATGGGTCAACTTCATGAATTACGCCAATCATTCCATCGTCCCGCCAATCGAAGGTGTACTTCGGACGTACTATACTCCTCCAAACGTACTGCATGACATATTCTAAAGGCAAGATACCACTCTTATGATATCTTTCGATATGTGTCATTCACTATCACAAGCCTTTTCATTTCCTCTATTTACTCAATTATCTATGAGTCCTTATCATGACATTCTATTCTCCAAAGCAGGCATTTGGTGTATCGAGACGAGAATATAGATAGAGGAAGAATTAGACGCGTATTCCTCCTTATTACTCCAAAAAGTTACATGCCAGTTCTAATATCGTAATTAAACGTTTAGAAACCTGAGCACATAAAATTTCCAGATCCGGTCGGCCACAGACCATAGATTCGATCATATAATGCATATCATAAATCATTTAGCACATAAAAGTATTTTAGGAATTTTCCCTAAATAAGCTAGTGCTTGTGTCTATTCAGGTGTATTACCTAAATTTTATTAGACACAGTCCTCACAATCATTGCTTAGCATTCTAAGTTTAAGTCTAGAAATAAATCCATATTCCTAGTTCGCTTAAACTAATGCTCTGATACCAACTGTGACAACCCCATTTTTCACGGCCAGTAAAGACCGATTTTGTTTATGTTTTTTTTTTTTTTTAAATCAGAGTACTTCTTTTAATAAAAATGTTGCGGAATTTGTTCACAGAAAAACATGATCAAATACGTTATTAAAACATTTTCGAAGGAACGTATTTTATTCATTTTAAAACGTTTGGGATGTCATCGTTAATACAGAAACATAAGCATAAACAGAACTTACATTTATTTACACTAGTGATCTACATCTCTTTAAATCTCTCAGTGTAATGTGACTTCATATCAACACCTGTGATATAAATAAACTGAGTGGGTCAGGTTGGGAAACCTGGTGAGCACATAGGGTTTTCAACCCACAATAATATAATTATTATTTTTAAACATCAAACAATCAACCCAATTACTCATTCCCGTTATCCTCACATTACGTCCCTAAAACATCTAACACAAGGGACCTAGTCTAAGGACTATGATTGGGATGGACACTACTGCTAAGTGGATTCCTTGGCAATGAAAGTCCTAAAGGCAACCAGGTGGGGGGATGGAGTACACCTGGTGAGCACACAGTTCACACAGTTCGAATAAACACACAGTTCGAATAAACACTCAGTTCGAATAAACACCTACAGGTTGCGAGCCTTCTAGTGTTCCACTGGACTGTCTAGAATAGTCCGTGGTCGTCATCTATACTCCGCTAGATGACTGGATCATCAATAACATCTATAACGAGGCCTCTCATTATTTTATTTTATCACACAGCAACTATTACATCTACCCATGTTTTACCCAACATGTTTTGTAGATAGAAAATACATATACAATTTAAATCATTAAAAACGTGTATAAAATCATTCATCCAGCATAGATAACAAGTATACAGATAATATGCACACACAACACGTAATTTATATAAAATACTTCATACCTATGTGTAAGCTGAAAGTAACTATACACTCACCTGAAAGGTGGTGACTCAGCACTCAAGTAGCGCTTCGATACTCTCAAAACAACTTTCCTTCGATAAAACCTAGTACCAATACCCCTAGGGTTTAGTCTAACGATAACCGCGAAAAATTAATTAGTCTGACTATTATTATCATTATATAAGCGTTAATAACACTCGATA